>NC_058133.1:387820751-387971364 GCF_016433145.1 Gracilinanus agilis
TTAAAAAAAAAAAAAAAAGATTCTTATTCAAACGTGGGTTAGGTTAGGTGGCCTTTGAGGCGCTTTCCAACACTAGAGATTCTATGATTCTGTGATATATGCTAATGACCCCTGCATGTATAAAAGTAGTAGTTCACATTTCCAGAATGCTTCCAGGTTTACAAAGCTCTTTCCACATAAACCTTTTGGGGAAGTAAAAAATAAGTAAAAAATAAGTCTTCTTTTATCGCCATTTTGTAGTTAACTAATTGACCAAGATTAACACATCTTGGAACCAACCAGGCTCCTGAGCCTGAAGCTCTTTCCATCATCCTACACAATCTACTGAAACCTTTAATGACTACTCCATCTCACATTAGGGATTTTTCTCTTCTCTGAACTGATAGACTATATGTACATGTATGTATGTATCTATGTACATGTATATCATACACTTGAAAACATGTATTGTTTTGGGATATCTCACACAAAAATCATATGATTTAGACATAACTCCACGTAACTTAAAAAGACTAGAATTCTAGTCCTACTTCTTAATTTTGTAACTGAGGCCCAGAAAAATTCAATGACTTGCCCAGCATCCAAAAGGTATTAAGCACCAGAGAAGGATTAAACCTCTGGTTAGCAGATGCCAAAGCCACTGTTCTTTTCGTATACCACCATTCTATATAGATGGCTATTTATAAAGACATTGAGAAGATCTGTGATTTTGTTCTCATGCAGAATTCTCAATGTGGAAATTCCACCCAGAGCAGATTGCAAGCTATTTATGACTAAATAGCAAGTTCTAGGGAGTTGCTTTTATTCATTGTGTGACACCGGTAAACCTTCTGAGACATAGAATAAAGGAGGAAAGGATGAATTAAGACAGGGAAAGATGTTGAGATTTGGAGTGGAGGGGATAAAGAAAGCTATCTCGTGCCTGACCTTAACTTTTTTGTTCATGTCCAGATGTGTATGAACATTCCACTTAACCATTCCTTCTACCATTTCAATCGGGCAATTTGTAATCCTAGAGACTGATCAGAGACTTGGAGATTTTAAATAGCTTGCCAATGGTCACACAACTAGTATGTGTCAGAGATAGGGCTTGAATCTAGGTCTTCCTGACTCCAAGGCCAGCCCAATATCCTCCTCCCTCATTGTTGTTTCTCAAAATACTGCATAAACATAAGCCACTGTTGAGCATCAAGCTAATTTTCCAAGTAATTTTTCACATCCATTTTCCAATGGATATATCTGAAACTACTAGAGAGAGCTAATTGGTAGGACTGGCAATAGCTAGTCATATTTAAAATGCCAAAAATAATTACATATATATATATATATATTTGGAGAGAGAGAGAGAGAGAGAGAGAGAGAGAGCACAATGAGCAGAGAGAGCACAAATGAGCATTGGAAGCCAGGCAAAGCACTTAACTTCTATCTGCCTCAGTTTTCTCAATTGTGAAATAGATATAATAGCATTTCACAAAGTCGCTAAGATCAAATGAGATATTAGCAAAGCAGTTAGTACCATTCCCAGCATGTAATCAGCAGTTAATAAATTCTTATTACCTTCCCTTCTCATTCCAATAAGATTTTGGTCTTTTCTGTTCCATAATTCTGAGAAACATTTTCAAATATATTTTGTACAATCCTTGGCATGAAAGTAATTGAATACTGAAGTATGTGTTTCTTAGCACCTTACTGAGTGGAATTCCTCTGCCTCCTCTTTCTCTAAAACAGGTGTTGCTAGAAAATAAACAATTGTGTTCCTAGGGGTCTTGTTTCCCCCCAAAGCTCAGCACAGTACAATATGAAATGACTAAGTGTCCCATGAAGTGATTTTTCTCGTTTCCCTTGAGCTCATAGTAAATAAGCTTATCACTTGTGTTTCCCTATCCAAGTTGAACTTGAGAGTGATCATCCTTCAATTTAGCTGCAACTTCCTCATGTGTTCCTATTTTCATGGGAGGGAGAATGGCAATATTGATGGGTTTTAGTCATGTCAGCTCATTGGACTGCCTTGGGAAGTGATCTTCAAACATAAGCTAAATGATTGATCGTTGTCAGGTTGTAGGAAGGATTTTTGTACAGAAATGAGTTGGACTAGATAGCCACTGAAGCAAGCCACTTCCAATTGGGAATTTTTGTGATTCTGCAATTCCTTGGTCATTGGACAAGGATCTCACATTTTTATAATGCCAGGAATGAAACTAATATTTATGTGCAATCTTAAAACTCTTATTCTCCTTTCCCATATTTTTCTACTGTCCCTACAGAAGCAAAAAGGACTCACATGCTGCCCTATTCATAGTTTTCTCTTCCTCCTTCAAGAGAGCCACCCCATATAACAAATAATTTATTTATTTATGAGTCAAAATAAAAAAGAGGAAAATCAACAAAACACATCAAAACATTAAAAAAGGAAAATATATACAAAAATGAAAATTGTGGACCTCAAGCCTGGACCAGAGGTCAGGACACAAGTAACTTATATCTCTTTTCTTTAGAGTTCTGTTCATTCTTTGTAATTTTGCAACATTGTTTTGTTGGGGAAGAGGAGGTTCTTTCTATTTACATTGTTATAGTCGTGATTTTTTTTGCTTTTGCTCATTTTGATCTACATCAGTTCATATAAATCTTTTCATTCTTCTCTGTGTCCCTCACATGAATAATTTAAAAAAAATTTTTTTAAACCCTTACCTTCAGTATTGGAGTCAATACTGTGTATTGGCTCCAAGGCAGAAGAGTGGTAAGGGTAGGCAATGGGGGTCAAGTGACTTGCCCAGGGTCACACAGCTGGGAAGTGTCTGAGGCCAGATTTGAACCTAGGACCTCCTATCTCTAGGCCTGGCTCTCAATCCACTGAGCTGCCCAGCTGCCCCCTGAATAATTTCTTATAGTACAATAATATTAGATTGAATTCACATACATCAATTTGCTTAGCCATTCCACAAATCAAAGAGCATCTCAAACTTCTACATACTTTTCTAAGTTGCCCCTTGGAAAGCAGACAGCATGAAGCTAACACTGTATTTAAAGCCTCCCTGGGATTTATGAGACTAGTCAGAACTTTTTATTTTAAACTCTTAACTTCTGTGTATTGACTTATAGGTGGAAGAGTGGTAAGGGTGGGCAATGGGGGTCAAGTGACTTGCCCAGGATCACAAAGCTAAGAAGTGTCTGAGGCCGGATTTGAACCCAGGACCTCCCATCTCCAGGCCTGACTCTCAATCCACTGAGCTACCCAGCTGCCCTGACTTGTCAGAACTTGTGCTCCTCTAGCATGATCTTTGAAAAACCAAGATCAAAACTAAAATATATATGTCATCATTTGGAAAGTGACTGAACACATAGTAGTATGTGAATATGATAGCATATTATTACATCATAAGAAATGACAAATATGATGAATTCAGAGAAACATGTGAAGATGTATATGAACGGATACAGAATGGAATGAACAGAACCAAAATGATTTACATGATGACAAGAATATTATGAAAGGAAACAAGTTTGAAAGACCTCAGAACCTCTGGTCAAAGAAGTAAGCAATAATAATTTCTAAAGTCTGATGCTGAAACATACCTCCTACCTTTTAACAGAGAACTAATTGCAGAATGAAATACTAATTCTCAAACACAACCAACGTTTATTTGTTTTGCTGGAAAGATTTATAAAATACAAAAGAGGATTTCTCTGAGATGGGGAACAGGGAAAGAATGTATAGAAGGGATGGTAAATTATTGGACAGTATTTGATATACAAACAAAAATCATCAAAACATATTTTCAGTACAGAAAAAAGTACAGGAGGGAACAAAGAGCAATTTCGTTACTAAATTTTAACATTATATATGTGTATGCAATTTATCATGTATGTATGTACATAAATGCATAAAAAAACATCATATTAACAGGATATAATAATATCTAACCTAAGAATAAGCACCTACTTCCATGGTTGTTGTGAGAATAAAATGAGACAATATTTGTAAAGTATTTAACATAGTGCTTGGCATACATTAAGGTATATAAATGCTAGCTATTATATATTTTTTTCTTTTGATGTACTGTATGTTCCTCGTGAGATGTTATGAGGTATTCAGAGAAGACTAGCAATTCTGGTGTGAGGGCTTGTGGAGCCCTTTTCAGGACTGCTCATCCACTTTTGGGGTTCACTCGCCTTTTACTCAACTCTCTGCTGTGGACTTCAAGAAACTCGAGTAAAACCATCTGCTGAGACTAAACCAGGTTACGGGTAACTGACAAGCCTCAAATCCACCATTAGTGAGTTGGAGAGTGGCTACCCCAAACATGTGCAGTCAGTCATCCCTTGGAGGAATGGCAGATGAGAACAATTTGTTCCAATGGCCATAAAGGTGGCCAGAGCAGGCACTGTGAAGGGCTTAGAGCTTGGACAGACATCAAAGATGCCAAGGTCATCCACTGCATCCTTAGCTACCTCCAGTTGTCTTGATTTTTCTCTTGCCACTGGTCTTGGATGACTCTAGAAGACTTAAATCCAAGTCAAGACATCATTCTTTAATGGAGCTCTTCAAAAACAAAGGACAAACAACATGTAACAAAAGTCCTCAATCTTGGTCTTCTTTGTATATTGAAATGTTTATGTTCCTTGATGCTTACTAAATTTCAGTGAAGATGTCAACCTATAATCCTAGAGGGAGTTTCCTCATACCAATAAAATCATGAATACACCCATCTCTTGCTATAGATGTAAGATTTTTTTTCACTAAAATATTTCCTTTCCCAGTTGTTTCAAGGTAAATTCCTGCAAAGGCTCAAACAGATGTGAGCATGCTCATACATACAAAATCTTTATCATTTCAAATATTTTAGTTTTAAAATAGCAAAATGAGCAAGGATGTCAACTATACTTAATATGAAGTTCATTAGGACTAGCCTACCTAATTAAGGATTTTTAATTCTGTTTCCAACATCTTTATAACTATTATACAAAGGAGTACCAGCCTTGGAAAACAATTTGCTGTGCATTTTTTAAAAAGAAAAACAAATGTGCTAAAAGCTTGGTGATTTTTTGTCTTTCAAAAATATGTATGCTCTCAAGTCTCTGATACAAAATCCTGTATTTCATAATTACCAATGACAATATTAAAGAGCACTATATTTCAGGGAATACATAATCTATTATTTTACTTTACACATTAAATCTTAAAAGAAATGCTTGCTGTAAGATTAAAATTAATATCTAATAACTCTAAATATTATGTTTTATAAGATTTATTAATAATCACTTGAAGTAAAAGAAATAAAAAGAATAAAAGTAAAAGCCTGAGTAAAGAAAGCTTTCCCAGCCATGTTCAGGGGGAAAAGGAGACAGGGGTGGGGTCACACACAAACTTTATCTCCAAAATGTTAGGATGTAAGATGAGAACAAAAGTGAAATGTTGGGATTTAGAGTTCTGGGGAGCAAATCCTAATTTTACAATACCCCCTGTGATTCCATTGGGAAATTAGCATGTAGAAATCTCCCAGATTTACATGCCTAGTTTCTCCAATGAATCAGTACACATAAACAACTTATATTTCTAAAGATCTTTAGCTAGAGGTGCCTACAATATTGTACTTTCTAAGGGGAAATTACAATAATTTGGGGATAAGAGGGAAATAAAAGAGAAAGAGTATAAAACCAATGTTAGGTGCATTGACAAAAAAGTCAATTAGGGGGCAGTTCCCTTTGGCATAAGAGTGTACATTCAAAATAAATGTGTTCAACCTCCCACATTTCAATTTCACTACATCCCAAAGTTCATTCTGGATCTTTTAGTACAGTGTGTGGTTTCTTCAGGCTTCTCCATGGCACCTTCTCCAAACAGTTCACTTTCTTGGTTCAGGGAAGCTGGAAGTTTCTTATCCTAAAATTACTGTCAAACAAGAAAACATTTCTATAAATCTAGAATTCTATGACAATAATACAATATCCCCTGAGGAAGAAGTTGACCAACACATGGATCACCATGGTCTAAAGCTTTTGGGTATGCATTGGCATTAGGGCTAATGGACATTTTAAACTTATCCTAGTGCAAAATTAAAAAGCCACTAACATGTGCTTCAAGTACAAAAAAAAGAGAGAAAAAATAAAACTCAAATACTCTACTGCACATACAAGGAAAAACAATAATAAAATTTTTTAAAAGTCAAAAATATATAGTTCACATTCCATGAGACACTGTATCAGTCAAGTAGAGGCCCAATACAAAGATTTCTACTTCCCAAATGAGATCTATTTCCTTTTTAACTTGGCCATGATCCACAGTGTGATTGTACATGATTTTCACTAAGTAACAGCTTTCTAGAACAGCAGTACAGCAGCAAATGCACATTCAAAGAAGTACCAAAATTCCCCAAAATCACAAACCTGCTAACATTAGGATTCAAATGAATTGCCCTATGACATTTAAAAAACCTTTGAAGGTCATGGATACTTGACACAGGTTCTCTAGAACCTAGCCAATTTGTAAACCTTGGTGAAGATATTTCTAACAAAGTGTATTATTACCATCATTCCAAAATGTGGCAGGAGAGCCCAGAAAAAAAAATCCTCTATACTTCTGATGCAAACCTTTTGGGTCTAAAATGTCACCAATAATCTAGATCATTCTGGTGGAAGGGTACAGTGAGCTGAAGAGTTACAAATATAAAAACCTTTCCAGGGGTAAATGAACCCCTTGGGAAAACCTTCCCACCTCCGCGATGAGATTATAACTCATCACAGGGTAACCGAGCCCCTTGGGAAATCTTCCTTCTCTGGTATGAAACTATAACAGCGGTAAAAGTTATGTCTTTATATGTCCCATCCATTGCAATGTGGAGGCGAGGACTAGAACAGTGAAAATGACTTCTAATGTCTCATCCATTATATTTTTATAAATGAAGAGGTGGGGAAAACAATAGTGCTATTGTACCTTACTTCAACTACTAAATGAACTCTCACCTTTTACAAACAACTCAAAGGTAGGCAAATGATCAATCAGATGTAGTGGTGCTATTAGATATCTGAAAATTACTTCTGAAGACCCCTTAAAATCAATTGAGATATTTTTTTTTTTTTATCCTGGGACTCCATTCTAGGAGCATAGGGCCACAACCAGTAGGCAATGGGTCACACAGTCGCTCAGGGTTACCCAGCTGGGAAGTGTCTGAGCCCGGGTTTGAACCTAGGACCTTTTCGTCTCTAGGCCTGGCTCTCAATCCACTGAGCTAGCCCAGCTGCCCCTACTTTAGGTTGCAGTTTCTTTAGCAGGTGTAGTTTTTACAGGGTGGGGTTGCTAGCCCCACGCCCAACCCTCCTCCTTTTTCATCCGGGCTAGGGACCGTCCTTGGCCCAGGAGTGGTAAGGGTGGGCAATAGGGGTCAAGTGACTTGCCCAAGGTCACACGGCTGGAAGTGTCCGAGGCTGGACTTGAACCTAGGACCTCCCGTCTCTAGGCCTGGCTCTCAATCCACTGAGCCACCCAGCTGCCCCAATTGAGATATTTAGCTCATTAAATTCTCCAAAGGTTGTATACAGATTATAACCAGTTTAACAGAGTCCATTCATCATCATCTATGTGAAAATTAACAAAATAACAAAGGCAAAAAGAAACAAAAGGCTGTTAAGGCAACATGTGACCTTGATGGATCTGGTAACAAGCACACCATCCATAAGGACCTTTTTCCCAAGTTGTTTAAAGATTTTTATAATGGTATTTCCTCCAGTCCAGTCATAGAGGAGTACAAATAAAGGCAATGTAACAGAACATATAGTTAATGGCCAAAATACAGTAGCTAAAAATGACATAGCGTAACAGAAGATATTAGATTAGATAAATATGTGAACTTAAAAAACAAAATTAAATCTTAAAGCAAACAATCAGCAAATATAATATATATGACAGGATATAGGCACTGAATTCAAGAGTCCTTTTCTCCAATTCCAGTGGCTGCATTACAGAGACTTCTTCACTATTTGGAGGAGAACAAACTGAAACACTGCTGAGAAAAAAATGCCTAAAGAATTATCAGTAAAAAAATAATTTTTTTATAATATGAATACATAGATGAGTGCTCTACCCTAGCAAAGGAAGAAAAGCTTTCCTATATAATTTGCCACAGGATCATTTTTTGCCTCTCAGAAGGGCACAAGGCACATGATTAATGAAGGTTAAAAAAAATAAGGAATTACTTTTTTTTATATTGCTTATTTCTAGCTTAGTGATTTTTTTTTTTAAGATAAAGAGAATTTGGGGGCAGCTGGGTAGCTCAGTGGATTGAGAGTCAGGCCTAGAGACGGGAGGTCCTAGGTTCAAATCCAACCTCAGACACTTCCCAGCTGTGTGACCCTGGGCAAGTCACTTGACCCCCATTGCCCACACTTGACCCCCATTGCCCACCCTTACCACTCTTCCACCTATAAGCCAATACACAGAAGTTAAGGGTTTGAAAAAACAAAAACAAAACAAAAAACAAACAAACAAACAAACCAAAAAACAAATGCCTCAGCCTGACATTAAAAAAAAAAAGATAAAGAGAATCCCCATAGGATAGGATGAGAAGTTAATCCTAAGTAAAAATATGATAAAGTCAATTTTTAAACATAACAGAATAGAATATTTAACTGTGTGAATAACAGAGATATCCCTAGAGAGACAGAGCTTTCTACTGAGATAATTTCATAGTTTAACTTTCTTTCATGATCTACTACTTTACCATACTCTATACTAAAAGCCTATTTACTGGACATAATTATAATACCCTCAAATTTAGGCAGCTCTTAAAAGTTTGCAAAGTGCTGTACTTACAATGTTCTTATGAGATATATAGTACAACTATTCTTATTTCCATGACGCTCCAAAAGGTTGATTTGCCCATGATTACACAGCTAATAAGTAGAAGTAGTATTTGAAGCCACATGTCCTGATTCCAGGTCTTGGCCATTATACACTCACTATGTTGTCTTTCAGTATAGCAAGTTGACTCTAGTCTGTGAATCTCTTGTTGCTATTGTTATTTAGACATTTCAGTCAAGTCTAACTCCTCAAGATCCATTTTTTGGGTTTTCTTGGCAAAGATCCTAGAGTAGTTTACCATTTTCTTCTCCAGCTCATTTTACAGATGAGGAAACTGAGGCAAACAGGGTTAAGGGACTTGTCCAGGGTCACATAACTAGTAAGTGGCTGAGGCCAGATTTGAACTCAAGGAGATTGTCTTCCTGACTCCATGTCTGGGGCTCTGTCCACTACACTACCTCTCTGCCCCATGAGTCTATTAGCTAATAGCACACAAATATCCTATCAAAAGCCAGAAAGGTTTTGTACTTAATATCAAGTCAGGAGGAAGAGATTATGATGATTATTGCAAAGAAAACTGGAAGCTACAAATGAAGAAAAACAATGGAAGAACCACAGATAAAGCACACTAAAGTATCCATTTTCAAAACTCTTTCTCATTACTTACTATTTGCATTCTGGGTCCTTTCTTATACTCTCTTCAGAACTGGGATATTGCCCAGCCTTTAGCAAACAAAACAAATTTCCCTTTCATCATTTCTTTTCTCCAGTTCCCCTTTTATCTCCTCTCTTTCTTTCATATATGGGTTCTCCCATTGTTTAGAATATTCTCATTGCTTCTAACATTTATTATCCAGTTTTTCCTGTCCCCTTTTCCAACTGATTTCTTTTTTCTTAATTTATTTGTTTGCTATATTAAAATATCTAGATAACACCTTCTCTCCCTTTCATCCCCCAAGTGAAGAAGGCATCATTTGATAAATATGTACATATTTATTAAATATCATATATATTATACCTTACTTCTATTTATGAGTTCTTTCTCTGGAGGTGGATGTACACAAGATATGTTTCAAAGAATAATTATTTTGCTATATATAATACACTCTATGTTCTGCTCATTTCATTCTTTATAACTTTTGGTAGGTCTTTCCCATGTTTTTCCAAAATTAACCTGCTCATCATTTCTTACAGCATAGTAGTATTCCCTCACAATCATAAATAAATAATAAAGATCAAAGTTTTTGGAATAAGAATTTACTGTTTGGTAAAAGTTGTTGGGAAAACTGAAGAGCAGACCGGCAGAGACTAGATATAGACCAATATCTCCCACCATTTACCACGTTAAGATCAAAATGGATATATGACATAGGCATAAAGGGAACTAGTATAAGCAAATTGGAAGAACAGGGAATACATTAAACTTCAGATTTATGGATAGAAGAAGAATTTATGAATAAACAAGAAATACAAAGCATTTTGTGATGTATTAACTTTTTTTATTTTCCTGGGTTAAACATGTATTATCATTCATATTTTCTTAATATTCATTCTTGCAAGTGAATAATCTTATAAAACCAAAACCCCAAATCATATACCAAATAAACAAGTGATAAACCATATGTTTTCATCTATATTTCTACTCCAAAAGTTCTTTCTCTGGAGGTAGATAGCATTCCTTTTAATAAGTCCCTCAGAATTGTCCTGGACCATTGTATTGCTGTTAGGAACAAAGTCCATCACATTTGATCATCCTACAATATCCTACTATATATAATGTTCTCCTAGTTGTGCTTATTTCACTCTGCATCATGGAGGTCTTTCCAGTTCTTTCTGAAATTATCCTGTTCCTCATTCCTTATAGCACAACAGTATTCCATCACCATCATACACACAGTTTGTTCAGCCACTCCCCAATTTAGAGATGTCCCTTTAGTTTTTAATTCTTTATCACCACAAAAAGCACAACTATAAATATTTTTGTATAAATAGATCCTTTCCCATTTTTTAAAAATTTCTTTGAGATACAGACCTAGTGTTGGTATTACTGGATCAAAAGGTATGCATTCTTTTTTAGCCCTTTGAACATAATTCCAAATTGTCCTCCAGAATGGTTGGATCAATTCACAATTCCACCAGTAGTGTATTAGTGTCCCAATTTTGCCACATTCCCTCCAACATTTATTATTTGCCTTTACTGTCATGTTGACCAGTCTAATAGGTGTGAGATGGTACTTTAGAGTTTGTTTTAATTTGGATTTCTCTAATCAAGAGAAATACAGAACATTTTTCTGTAAGATTATTGTTAGCTTTGATCTTTTCATCTGAAAACTGTTGATTATATCCTTTGACCATTTATCAATTGGGGAATGACTTGGATTCATATAAATTTGGCTTAGTTCTTTATATATTTAGAAATGAGACCTTTATTAGAGAAATTCGTTATAAAATTTTCCCCAGCTTGTTGTTTCCCTTCTAATCTTGGTTGCATTGGTTTTGTTGTACAAAACCTTTTAAATTTAATATAATCAAAATTATTTATTTTATAACTTAGAACGTTTTTGATCTATTATTTTGTCATAAGTTCTTCCCTTCTCCATAGATCTGACAGGTGAGGGGGCAGCTGGGTAGCTCAGTGGATTGAGTGCCAGGCCTAGAGACGGGAGGTCCTAGGTTCAAATCCGGCCTCAGGTACTTCCCAGCTGTGTGACCCTGGGCAAGTCACTTGACCTCCATTGCCCACCCTTACCGCTCTTCTGCTTTGGAATCAATACTCAATATTAACTCCAAAACGGTAGGTAAGGGTTTAAAAAAAAAACTGACAGATAAACTATTCTACATTCATTGTGAGTTGTAAAATGTAGCCAAGATTAGAAGGAAAACAGTAAATTGGGAAAAAATATTTAGAACATTTCTTGGCTAGAGGTATCAAATCTAAAATGTATAAAAAACTTTGGCAAATATATGACAATGTGCACCATTCCCCAAATGATAAATGGTCAAAAGATATGAACAGTTTTGGGATGAAGATATCAAAGCTTTATATAATATAGGAAAACATGCTCTAAATCAGTGATGGGCAAACTATGGCTGGCGGCCCAGCCTCACAACAACATTATTCCTAATCTGGCGAATACAATGAGTAGGATACAATACAATGAAACTTCGAAAGAGTCGCCTTAGAAACAGACTGACAGATGAGCATTTCCTTTCCTTTGGCCCCCTCTTTAAAAACTTTGCCTGGGGCAGCTGGGTAGCTCAGTGGGGGCAGCTGGGTAGCTCAGTGTATTGAGAGCCAGGCCTAGAGACAGGAGGTCCTAGGTTCAAATCTGGCCTCAGACACTTCCCAGCTGTGTGACCCTGGGAAAGTCACTTAACCCCCATTGCCTACCCTTACCAATCTTCCAACTATAAGTCAATACACAGAAGTTAAGGGTTTAAAATTAAAAAAAAAAAAGTTTGCCCATGACTGCTCTAAATCATTGATTAAAGAAATATCATTTCACACCTCTCAGATTGGACAAAATGATAAAAGGGCACAATGACAAATGTTGGAGGGCCTGTGGAAGAACTGGGGGACCTACATACTGTGAATTGATCCAACCATTTTGAAAAGCAATCTGGAATTATGCTCCAAGAGTTATGATACTTTGTATATATTTTGTCCCAGCAAGTCCATCATTAGGTTTATTTCCTAAAGTGATCAGGGAAAAAGGAAAATAACTAATTTATAGCAGCTCTCTTTATAGCGGCAAAGAACTGGAAATTGAAAAGATGCCCATCAGTTGGGGAATGGATAAACGAGTTGTAGCATATGATTCCAACTGATCCCTTATCTTTATGACATCCTTCTAATGAAGGGCCTATTTCGTTTAATTTAATTTTGAAAATTAACCAAAGGAAAGGCTTATTCCTTATTTCTCTGACCTACAAATCTAGTCTTTTTCTTCTCTTGGAAGACAGAAGACTATCCTTGACCTTGAACTTGCTTCAAATCTCATAAAATTGTTAAATTCGGTTTGTCACCAATAGATTTGGATATGACAGTTAAGCAAATGACCTTTGTCCTTTCTTCATAAGAAAATTTTTCTTTGAAGTCAGTAGGAGTTTTCAGCAGATAAAGATCATTGGCCAGTTTCTAAATATTTAAAGAAAGAGATATGCTTGTGAACCATAATTTTCCAAATGTCCTCTAATTTTTTGTTCTTAAAAATCTACCATTCAATTTTATTTCCTTCTTAATAACATAAAAAGTCATAGTCCTATATTTAAATAACCCATTTCTAGCTTCTTAAAATACTTTGATGTAACAACTTCACAACTTCTTTCTACATCATCAGATCTAACCAGAGGGAACAGATGACTGAAATGGAAATTCTGTTTAACCAACAAAGTACTGTAATAATTATCAAAAAGTCGAAGGCAAAACAGTAAAACACCTGTAAGCTATTAAAGCTCTAGGTAGAATTATCCTGCTGTTTATATCTAAGAAAGTACTTTCATTAGAAACACTGCTTCCATTGTCTGAACCTTAGAAGGCATGGCTGTGAAAATACAACACAGTTCCCCACAGGGTTAAAAGTTCTCAGGTTAAGTCTGGATCTTTTAAAAACATTCTACTCAGAAAACTGAAATCTCTTCAGGAGAAAAATGATCTAATGCATTCCTAAAGATATATTTATAGTATATAAAATATACTCTTAAGATAAGACAGTGCTTAGCACATAAATGCTTAATAAATGGTCATTGATTTATTGATAACAATTAAGATGATAAGATACAATAGCAAAGTCAGTTTTAAGAATAATTTAATAGTCAAAATCTGTGATCCTATGATTGGAACATAGATCTCTTTATTCTATTGTCCAATGCACCATATTTCCATGACTGATTCTGAATATGTTAGGAATCACAAACATGGCATACAGGAAAAAAAAAGAATATTGCAAATAATGTTTGAATCCTTCATAGAGAATATGTCACAAAATTCAATATAAACTTGATTTCAATTTGAAGCCTGGTCAGATGAGACTTTTAAAAATGTCATATTTTCTATTCTATGCCTATAAAAATATTACCTTTAGGGGTATAAGAATTTTAATTTAGGTTTTATGCTAAGTATGAGAATTCTAAAATAATATTGTGGTCTCTGATTTTAAAATATTACAACTTAAGTCAAAATGACTTTTAGTAGCTTTATTTACAAAGAGGAGGAAAGAGTGAAAGTAGAAAAATGTAGATAAAGAAACAGAAAGTACTGCCTAGCTACCAGTACCCTGAGTTTAATCCTAATATCTCCAGACAGTAAATGCGAATCTGAAAGCAAATCTCACTAGAATCCAAAGTCCTAATTAGGAAGCTGAAATTCAAAGAGCCAGGAGATGCTGAAGAATGCACAGAGAACCTTCAATGCACTAATGCACAATGGCTAAGACCACCAAGAATATTACCAGAACTCACGCTGAAGGAAGTGTCCCACTGAAATGCCAAAGAGCAGAGAGGGTCTCCTCATAGAAGAACCAAGGAAGGAATCACTCTACTTAACAATCCAAGGAAAGAGTCTCCTCTTCTAGTCCAACTCACCAAGGTAGACTGAATCCTCCAGCTGGCCTTTTTAAGCAGTTTTCTCGAAGTCACTTCCTGTTGCTCCCCCTCTTTAAGGTAACTAATCGCAATCTTTCAATTTGCCTAGCACTGCCCAACGGGGTGGACAGTAGCCTCTGGAGTTGTCACCCACTCTAGAGAGTTATTTGTGAACTCTCATACTTAGTGACTGGTAAGGTACTAAGTAGGGGTACTAAGTTTTTAATTGATTAACTTAAAAGTTGCTGAATGATAGACAAAGAGAGTTTGATTTACTCTTTACAGAGGAAAAAAGTATTGGCATTACTTCAGTTCTGTGTAAGCTGTTAAATCCTTACATGAATTTGTTGTCTCTCTCTCTCTAGGGTATTTGTGCAATATTCTACATATAGTGAAATTTAAAAATATTTCCATTCTTCCTGAAGCTCCCAAGACCAATAATAGCTGGCATTTATGTAGTCCTTCAAGATTTACAAACTGGGAGGATTGTGGGAAGATTGGAGAATAAGGAAGGACATCACCTGGCTCTCCCAAATTCTCTTCCAAATTACTTAAATTAATGCTTCAGGGTAAAAGAGTCATCTAGCCCAAGACAAGTTAGAAATATGTTAGGAAAGACTTGACTTACCAGGTTGACTTGAAAACTAGGTCTAGTTGGGAGCAAAGCACAAATAAATACCTCTTGTCAAAAACAGGGAGCTTTGGGGGCAGCTATGTTGTGAAAGTAATCATAGAGGGTGGGGGACCTTCCTGGTTGTAGTCACTCTCTGGAGAGCTTAGTCTCTGATTTCAGTTCCAAGGCAGTGTGAAGATGGGATTAACTCTCCCCTGCCCACTTTTAGATTTAATCACTAGAAATATTCACCCCCACATTTCCTTAAGTGAAGGGAGGTCCAAAACCCATGTGCAAAAATGGGTGACAACTCAAAAACAACTGACTGCTCCCTGGGAAGTCCTAAGCAATTATTACAGAAGAAAATATGAAATACCTCATTGGAAAAGTGGATTGAGGAAAGATGATATAAGAAAATTTGGACTACCTGAAAGTCATGATCAAAAAAGATCCTTATACTTCAAGACATTACTAAGGAGAAAAAAAGGAAGTTTCAGAACCAGAGGGTAAAATGGAAATTGAAAAAAATTTATCAATCACTACCTGAAAGAGATTTTAAAATAAAAATGCTCAAGAACATTATAGCTAGGTTTGTAAGCTCCCAGGTTAAGAAAAAAAATATTACAAGAAGCTTGAAAAATACCATGGAGCGACAAATAAGTTAGATTTAGTAGCTTAAAGCTTAACAGAACAAAAGTATGGTATATGATATTACAAGGAGCAAACGAATTGGGTTTGCAACTAAGAATAGCCTAAGCAAAGATGAGTATAATCCAACAAGGGGAATATTAGAATTTAATGAATTAGAGAACTTTTAAATATATATATTTTAACCCTTACTTTCCCTTTCAGAATCAATACTGAGTATTGGTTCTAAGGTAGAGGAGTGGGAAGTGCTAGGCAAGGGGGGTTAAATGACTTGCCCAGGATCACACACAGCTAGGAAGTATCTTAGGTCAGATTTGACTTACAAATAGGAAAATTAAGAGAAATATAAGAAGGTAAATATGAAAGACTAAAAATTAAGAATCTAATAAGTTTAAACTATTTACTCTCTTATATGGGAAAATGACATTTGTTATCTCAATGTTATCATTATTAAGGTAATCAGAAAGAAGGCTTGAGTTTGAGTAGATTATGATGGGATGATCCTAAAAAAACATAAAATTGGGTTGATAGAGATAAAATGGACCAAATTATCTCATACAAAAGAGGCTCAAATGGAAGTACTTTTATAGTGGTGGGGAGGATAGGATGGAGAATGGGCAGCCTGGAAACCTTATCCTCATCAGAATTGAGCTAAAGAGAGAATAATATTTACATGTAGTTGGGTATAACAGTCTTCCTAAATTAACAAGAAATAAGGTAGAGACTCTTAGAAGGTGCACAGATTAGGGAGGAAATGGTCAGAAGTAAGTTAAACTTCTGAGTAGCAATAGAGCAAAAAAGAGAGAAAAGGATAAATAGTGGTGGTGGTGGGGCAGATATACAACTAGTAATTGTTAACTTTGAATAGGAATGTAAAAGTTCTCTCATAAAAAAGAAATGGATAACAGAATGGATCAAAACCTAGAACCTGACAATATGGTGTTTAAAAAAGACATTTAAAAATGAAAGAAACTGTTAAATAATAGAGGTGATAACGGGCATCCTTGTTTCACACCTGATCTTATTGGAAAGGCTTCTAATTTATCCCCATTGCAAATGATGCTTGTTGATGGATATTTGATGTTAGCTTAAAAAGAGCTTTCATAAGTAAATTGTTTTCACTCTACTTAAACTCTTCATTTTGCTTTGTCCAATACACTAGAGAGATGCATTTTGGTCAATAAGGTGTTTTTTGAAAAAATGTAAGTACATTCAGGAAGGTTGGTCTCCTAGAAAGTGTGGATTAGCTGGGCAGAGTACTTTTCACTCAACACTTTCTGGAATGCAGTGCCTCCTTGAGACCGCCTAAAGGTTAGTGCAGAATGAAAAGGAAATATCCACTTTGACTATTCCACAGAAATCATTAGAAATTCTTTGAAAGGTAGGTAGTATATGCACCTCTAGAGAAAGAACTGATAAACTGAAATAAGCAAGACATAGTTTTATATATGCATATATATATATATATATATTTTTTTTTTTTAAAAACCCTTAATTTCTGTGAATTAGTTCCTTGGTGGAAGAGTGGTAAGGGTAGGCAATGAGGGTCAAGTGACTTGCCCAAGGTCACACAGCTGGGAAGTGTCTGAGGCCAGATTTGAACCTAGGACCTCCCATCTCTAGGCCTGGCTCTCAATCTACTGAGCTACCCAGCTGCCCCCATATATGCATATATTTTTTTGTCAAATGATGCCCTCTCTAAAGAGGGGTGGGGAAAGAGGGAGGGAGTTACTTGGGTATTTTAATGTAACAAATACATAAATAAATTTATTTTTAAAAAAAGAAAAAGAAAGGTAGGCTGGTACCAGATTGTAAAGGGCCTTAATTATTAGACTTTATAAGGAATTTATATTTTATCTCATAGGTGATAGGGTTCGATATTTGAATAGGGGAATAACATGGCCAGACCCTCTAACATGAAAGAGTTTACAGTCTTTTTTGAATATGTAAGATCTATAAACTTAAATCTTAAAACTATCAAACACACTATAGAGAACAGTATAATAATAATTAATTAGACAATAATTAGTTAAGTGCTATATTGAATTTAGCCATGCAAGATGAGTGTTGTTTGATTTCAGGAAGGGAAAGATTAAGGTTGGCTGAGCAAAGGATTTGTGATTAGGAGGATTTTGAGTTGGACCTTGAAAGACTGGTGGATCTGGATACATGGAAAGGAAGGAAAAGATATAGCAAACAAAGGAAATAGCATGCATCAAGACACAAAGGTGGAAATAGATATCTATGAATACAGAAAAATCAGAATAGATTATTGAAGACTATATTGCTAGTGGCAGGAGCTTAGACTTGATCTACTAGGCAATGGAGAGCCTCTGTAAGTCCTTGAAAAAGAAAATAACATGATAGGTAATAGCTACTGGATCCCAGATCATGGCAAGGATAGCATTTGCCTCTCAAGTGGATTTGAACCTGAATATTAAAACTGTGCTTCTTTCAAGTTTAACTAAAGTCCCATCTTCTGCAAGAAACCTTTTTCCCAGGTAATCTTAGTACCTTCCCTCAGAGATTATCTCCAGTATAATGTTCTATCAGATAGATCTATCTAAATCTACATCTATATCTACCTATCTGTCAACTTTCTGAGAGAAAGAAAGGGGGGTGGGGAAGAGACAGAGAGAAAGACTGTGAGCTACTTCAGGACATAGACTGTTGTCTTTATATCTTAGTACAGTACTTGACACATAGTAGATGTTTAATAAATACTTGCTGACACTGACTATGACCAACATATGTAGATAAATGGATTTGGGTTTAGATTTACCAAAAAGATCCCTTTTTTTCAGATATAATGAAAATCTCAGAAACTATCAGTTATATTTCACCAGTGGATATGTAATCTCATTTGTGTGGGTTTTCCCTTCGATGATTCTACACAGTAACCCATTCATTTCCATCCAGTCTTGTCCTTGTCCTTCTATAAGTCTCACACAGGGAATTCACCCAATTTGTTTCATGTCTTTCTTTCATTCTTTTGAAGGATATCAATGCAAAAATATTAATGGTGTTTATGAGCTCTCCATCATTCATTGCTCATACTCATCGAACAATTAGCTCATCTTTTTCATTAATACATACTTGATGATATCCCTTATATTACTTCTCCAATGCAATTCTTCATTTGTAGCCTAATCACATTCACTATATATCTTTCCATTTTTCATCAGATACTTTCAAGCTTTTAGAGATTCTAATGTTCCATGATTCATAGCCACATTATACATTAAAAATGTGGGCTTTTATTTCAAGAAGATTAGAGACATTAAAAAGAACTTTGCAATTAAGCAATCTAACTTGTTCTCCTCCTCTTCAATTATGAGACCCACTCATTGTACATTTACAATGTTTGTGCCCATCCCATCATAAACTCTCCATAACTCTAAACCTCCTCCTGCCTTTGTTCAAATCCTGATCAGAAAAGGGGAAGTCAGAGTTCTTAAACATGGGGATGGTACATTTGTGAGATGAAAGATTGGGGGTTTTTTATTTGTGGTTGAAGCAGTGTAGAGAAAGTAGGTCATAGGAAGTAAATAGGTTAAGGAACTGAGCAAGTAGGGGTTTTGAAGGAATGCCAGAATATATGCTGAAGTTCCCTATTTTGAGTGCAGGAGGAGGAAATAAAGATTATAAGTCAGGCACTGAACTCATTGAGGAGGGAAACAGAGTGTGCTGGAGGTCTATAGACGATAATCACAAAAATCTCATTGGATGATAAATATAGATTATATGGCCTTCAAAGGAGGAAAAGGTTGCTGAGTGCTGGAGATAGGGAGAGAACCTGGAAGTGGCAAAGGGGAGCAAGAAGTAATACAATTTCCCTGCCTTTACCAGTGAACTGAGAGGAATGAGTTGGTGTGCAGTCATTACTAGCAAGAATAACCAGGGAAGCAGTGTCATCAGCAGGGAGCCTGATTTCAGGGATTGCCAGAAGATGTAAAGAATGAAAGAAGAAATGATAAAATGAAAGTAAGTTTGTTTTGTATGGGATTGACATTCTGGGGTGGGGGGCACAGTGGAAGGGATGGGTAGTGGTAGATTAGTACTTTGGGTTGGGAAGGTTGAGGCAGGAAACAAGTGTGAGGGATGGGGAAGGGGCTTTGGATGATGACCTATAGGGATTCAGAATCACGGAGTATGTGGGGTACGACCAGTTGGTGAATATGTTCATCAGTCAGTGGAAGACATCTCTCCTCTTCCCAAAGGAAGCTGGAGATTAGGTAGGAAGGGAGCGCAGCAGGAGAGAGAAGTCAAACCCACACATCAGAGATGAATGTCTTGCTCCCAGCTGATTTTCTTCATCTTCTTTCAGGGAACACCTAAAGGTTAGACGAAAGGCAGTCAGATGAAAGTCTGAAGCTTACCTTTCTGGAGATTAGGTGGATACAGCAAGAAGTGACTTATATCAAACAGCAGGGAGAAGAAAGTTCCCAATTCCTCAACTTGTTCTCTCCAATATCCCATTCTAAAGGCACCTATCCTTTCCTCTCTATTTTCTGTAATACTTGCTCCATAGGTAACAAATTTAATCTTAAACTTTTTCTTTTCTCATTCTTTACATTATCTCACACTAAGACCTAACTCCCTCCTGATAACACAGGATCTTGGTCACCCTTTCCAATATTTGATATGCTTTCACTCATATATCTCAACTCACTGGTCATATAGGGAGAATTGAATTACCTTTTGCTCATCACTGGTATTGCCAGATTCTCTTTCTACCTCTACTATTTAGTAATCTCTTCTCCTTTAAGGTTAATTCAATCTAAATTCATCACTCAATCAAAATTTTAGTGGCTATAGTCTACAAATATCCAAAATGCTCTCCTTTCCTCATTGAGTTCAGTACTTAACTCACAGTCTTTCCTCTTCAATTACTACCTTACTAGGGGACTTCAATATACATATTCACACTTCCTAAAAATGCCAAACTCCCAATTTCTAAACTTACTCATTTCCCAATTCCTAAACTTACACATTTCCTATGATCAACTCTTCCTACCCACCTCAGCTATACACAGATATCATCATATCTTTCATTTTGCTATGATAAAAAATGTTCCACTCCCATGTTCATGAACTCTGAAATTCCTGGATCTAATCATAATCTGCTATAATCCATTTCTCCCTCTTCTTTATCCTGCCTAACCCTGTTCTTCATCCTCATGGTGACCTTCAGGCATTCCATTATTCAGTTCTTTCTCAGGTCATTATCCTTATGCTCTGTACATTCTCTTCTCTTTTCCATCTTTACCCCATGGTGCACCAATTCAGCTCTACATTATCATAACTCTTCTCTCAAATCTCTCAACCTCTTGTCCTAAAAAAGAACTTGTCCTCCCAAGCCCTACCCTTGGATTACTCCCACCATTCTCTGCCTTTACTCCTACTTATGGGCTGCTGGATGACATCAGAGAAAATCACAAAATCATGCTTACTGGGTCCACTACAAACTCATGTTATATAACTACAACTTATTCTTCTCTGTGGAAGGCAATCTTGTTTACTTTCTTAATTGACTATCTCACTCAACGCTAGTTTTCCCAAATTCTTTTATCCCATTTCAAAATTTCCATGATTCCTCCTTCTCCTATCCTCTTAGCTAAAAATCATGCCTCATATTTCACTTCAAAAATTGATTCCATTCATCAAGAGCTCCCTCTTCTCTCCTTACCTCACCTCACTCAGATGCCTTCTGTTTTATTATGCTCCTGACTCACATGAAAAAGTGTCCCTTCTCTATGCCAAGGCAAAGTTTTTCCATGGACAGGTGATTTCATTCCTTCACTCCTTCATCTCTTCTCCAGCAGTTTGCCCCATGTATCATCCCCATTCATTCACTTATCTTCACTCTCTCCCTGTCCACTGGCTGCTTCTTTACTGCCTCCAAACATGTCCATGTCTTCCCCATTCTTGAGAAACTCAAAAGAAGAGAGAGGGAGAGGAAGGAAGGAAGGAAAGAAGGAAAGAAGGAAAGAAGGAAGGAGGGAGAAAAAACAAAAATGGGTTATTAAAGATTTTTTTTAAATGAGTCCTTTCAGGAAGAAGTTTGGCTTACTAAAAGCATTTTGCTATTTTCCAAAGGCAGGACAAACTGCTCTCATGCTCTCTTTCTTCAATTTAATACTAGGCTCATCCACTGTCCATTTTCAATGTCTCCGTAGAATTATGCTATGGCATGAGCCACAAATGCCAGGAGTATAATAATCTCTATGCTTCATAATACCTGCCAGCAACATTATGTTAGACACTGAATAATGACCTTTCAAAACAGAAACTACAAACACCTTTTACTGTTGTATTTAAGAATCTATGAACTAGTTTTCCCTGATAAGAATGACACCATTATTCTTTTAAAACATTAATTTAGATTTCAAAATATTTGGGAAAACAAATCTGAAACAGAGATAAATTCACTCTTTATCTTCAAAGAGTTTGTGATCTAATAAGTGGCTTAGAAAAAATACACATGTAGATATACTAAACACATATAAAAACATATTTATGGAAATTTGGACTGGACTTGTGATTTTACTGGTACAAGAAATTGTCACATGAAGCACTTCCTTCTATCAATGCAGATTGATACCATCTCTACAATGGATAATACTAGTATCTTGAATTTATATCACACTCAAAGTATTTTATGAGACATTTTACATACATAATCTCAGTTTATCTTCACAATAGCCCTGGGAAGTATATGGCATTATCATCCCCTTGTACAGGTAATGAAACTGAGGCAAAGAGAAGTTAAGCAATTAGCCCAGGATCACAGTATCACTAAGTGTCTAAGGGAGATAAGATTAGGTCTCCTTCCTGACTCCAAGTCCAACATTCTATCCACTACACTACCTAGAGTTATCTAAATCATTAAGAAGTCAAGTAATCTATGCAAGTTAATGCAGCTACATATATGTGAGAGGCAGAATTTGAATTCATATCTTCCTGTCTTTCAGAACAGCTGCTATTTCATGTTGCCTCTCAAACACATTTATAGAAAGGAAAAAATTCTTTTAAAAACATTTCATGCATTCCATCTTTATTGTTCTAGAAGATTTCCCATTGCACTCTCTCTCTCTCTTGTTCACTGTCCTGTTTTCACCCCCACGATACTTTCCACCAATACTATGGTTGAACTTAATGAGAAAGGGCAGCTTGGTTCCTCATACAGAGTATGATTCTCCTATTGGTAAAGAAGTCTTTTTCTGCATATTTTATGGCTTCATTCTGTTGGTTTTCACTTCCTTATGACAGACTCCAGGCACAGATTTATGAACCTCTGCCCAGACCCTTCATTACTTCAGTTTCATAACAATCCTAAAGTCCAAATTATTTACTAGGTGGATTTTTTAAAAATCTCCTGTTCAACAGATGGGGGAAACTCACAGTTAGAGACTAGTTTTGCCCAGTAGGATACTGGCAAAGTCTAACTTAACACCTAACTCATCATCTTCCACTTGATCTCACAGCCAAAAAGGTTCCCAGAAAGAACCTTCACCAAGTGAGGGAAGATTGGTTCCTGATAACTCTTCTTAAATGACCACTTCTTTTCATTTGCAAAAGACCTAGTAGGCATTGATTGCACACTAGATTTTTATTCTGCTTTTTACTTAATTTATCAATTCTGATCATAATTGATAAATACCACATGTTGCTAGAGAGTTAATCTTAAATTACTGGAATCCAGGTGCAGTCAGAAAGCTGGAATACGAGGCAATTTAAGCCCCAGCAGGGCCATATCCCAAACATGCACATGTTGTCAGGAAGTTATTAAAGGAGTAGCCTGGATTTTTTCATACTTAAGCAATGGGTCACTCCCAGGACTTAGAATGTTAGAATCTTGGATTTAGAAAGGATCTTAAGAGCTCATCAAGTCCATTCAGCCTCTTTAAATATTTAAGGAAACCAAGGTTCAGAAAAGTTAAATGAATTACTTAAGGTTGTACAGTTCATGGCAAAGCTAGACCTGGGGCAGATGTCTTCTGAGTGATTTTCCATTACAAATGACAAGGAGAATAAGCAAAGGGACGGAAAATCAAAAGGAGAGAACAACTGTAAACCAATAATCATTCTCTAAATATACTATACAGTTTCATTTCTTGTCCTCAATCTCTTTGCAGTTTTTGATTCTGCTACCTAGCTACTCCTTGATGATATACTCTCCCATGGCTTCTATTATCAATTAGTCAATCATTCAACTAGCATTTATTAGATTCCTACTATGTGCCAGGTACTGTGCTAAACTCTGGAGATTAAAGAAAGTTAAGTTACCTGAAATCAAGGAGATTATAATTTAATGGAACTTTGCCTCCTACCTTTCTGATTCTTTTTGTCTCTTTTGTGGGTTCCTCTCCTTCCAGTACCCTAAATGTATACATTCTTCAAGATTCTGTGTTGGGCCTGTTTCTTCTCAACCTCATGTCCTAAAATCAGGAGTATTTACTATGGAACCACAGACCTAGAGAACTAGATTTTAAGAGGTTCATCAACGGGGTTGGGAAAAAAAATTTGTCTTTATTTCAGTAGAATTGATTTCCTTTGTAATCTTGTATATTTTATTTTATAAACTTAAAAATACTCTTCTCAGAAAGGTCTATAGGTTTTCAGATTGCCAAAGGGGTCTACAACTCACAAAAAAAGATCAAGACCGCTCCTCTAGATGATATTTTTGTCCTCTACAACTTTATCATCTTATAAACTAAATTGGTATCCCTAACCCCAAAACTTCTATAATGAACTTCAGGACCTCATTTTTAATTGCTGCATAGTTAAATCCACTAAGATGTCCAGTTAAAAATCTCATACTCAGCATTACCCAAACCTAACTCATTATCTTTCTCTATTCTACTTCACCAAATCAGCAATCCCTCCAGACTTCCCTTTGGTGGTTAATTCTTTCTGAGTCATCCAGGCTCAAAAACCTCATCTATTTTTAGCTGCTTTGTCTCTCTACATCCAATAAGTTACCAAGTTCCGTGAATTCTAGCTTTGCAATGTTTCTTGAATACTTCCCTTTTCTATTTCTCATTGTTGCCTAGTTACCTTTTATCAATGTATGTCTAGTCTACCCTGAATGTCACTATTAGATAAAACTTCCTGACACACAGCTATTTGTTATGGTCCTTACTCAAAAATATTCAATGTTTCCATATTGAATCATTGATTTAGATATGGAAGGGACCTTACGAGTCACCTAACCTGATCTTCTCATTTTATAGAAGTTGAGGACTAGAGAAGTGGGACTTGCCCAAGTTCACATAATTCAGCAGGGATCCTCTGACTCCAAATCTACTGCTTTTTCCACTTATAGCAAGCTGTCTTCTATATTTACATTGGAAATCTTTGACTTAGCACAATATGCCTCCAAACTATTTTTTAGCCTTATTCCCAATATTTTCTTATATAGACTCCATAATCTAGTCAAATATGATTATTCAACATGCACACCATAACTCCCTAGCTCTGTGTCTTTGTTCATGATGTTTCCACTGTTGAAGACATTCTCCCTCTCAACCAGCTATAATCTATGCCTCCTCTGAACTTTTCAAGAAACTCAGACGATACAACACATACATCCTTAAAGCATCCTAGAGAAGAAGGAAGAAGGTAAGCATGGTATAGCTAGAGAGGACAACTGAGGCTTTTAAAAAGTTAAACAATATGTCCAGACTAAACTGTTATGGGGGAGGAAACCTTCAAATCATCATTTCATTGTTGGGTCTATTTGATTTACTTTGTGGTTCACCTAGATTGAGAGTATTTATTGATTACTATTTTATTGTTCATTTCAGTCAGGTTTGTGACCTCGTTTGGAGTTTTCTTGGCAAAGATACTAGAATGATTTGCGCTTTCCTTCTCCAGCTCACTTTACAGATGAGAAAACTGAGGCAAGCAAGGTTAAGTGACTTGCCCAGGATCACAGAGTTGGTAAATATCTAAGGCTTGATTTGAACTCAGAAAAAATGAGTCATCTGGACTCCAGGCCCAGAATATTTTTTTTTAATGCAAGGGGGGTGGTTTCAGAAGAAAAAAAAATTAAAAGACCTATATGAACTGATGGAAATTAAAGTGAGAAGAATTAGAAGGTCATTGGGTACAATAATAGTAATATTGTAATGATCAGTTGTGAAAGACTTGGCTACTCTGATTAATACAGTGACCCAAGACAATTCCAAAGAAATCATAATGAAAAAATGCTCTCCACTTCCAGAGAGAGCTGATGAATTTTAAGTGCAAAGTGAAATATAATTTTCTTGCTTTCTTTTTAAAAACTTTTTTGTAATATGGCTAATATGGGAATGTTTTGCATAATTTGACATGTATGATTGATACTATTTTGTTTGCTTTCTCAATGAGTTGGGGAGGGCTGGGAACAAGGGCAAGAATTTGGAACTCAAAATCTAAAAAGAAAAGAATGTTAAATATAAATAAATAGTTTATCTATTAAAAAAAGAAAATGGGAGAATGTCATTGAAATGAGGACAGGGAAAGGCTAGGAGATGAGAAATCAAAATGAAGCATGTTTAGTGGGAATTAGAGGATGTAAAAGCAAAGAAGGTTGTGGATGGAGGTGAGTTTGGAAGGAGACTAAACAAGATGTGAGCAATCTGAAAGATGATAGATGTTGGAGACTGCAATAAGGAACAAGAGATGTTTTGAATCAATGAAAGTATAAAAATCATCAAACTTTTATTAGATGCCAGGCTTGGAATCCCACACAAAATAAGTCAATTCCTTCACTCACTACATCATCTAGCTACCTCTTCAGTTGATATTAGATAAGGCTAGTGTCAGAAGTGGGATGTGAACCTAGGTCTTCCCAACTCCTAGTCATGTGCCGGCACAGAATATGTACTCAATACATATTTGTCAATTGATTGATCAGCACAATGCCTTGCAATAGGAGGTACTTAAATCCAATGTGAATTTAGTTGAATGAGATGTTCTGTAAAATATTAATCAGTGAATGTCCATTGGGATTAAGGAATTACTAGAGTTTTTTTGTCCCCATCTTTAATGTCACTACTTGGTGACATTTTAAACTGCTGCTCCTGCTAAGAGGTCCTTCCCAATCTAATTATGTATTCTCTCTTATTGTTTAGATACTTGAAACTGACCTCCAGATAATTGAGGCATATTATACTTTGTGGTTGTCAAAATGTTTTTATTTTGTCCTATCCCACAAGAAGCTATAGAAAAATTTTTGTTTACTTTGTTTACTAAAAGATAATGAACTTTCAGACCCAGCTGTGAAAAAGCATATTTGGAGAAGTTCAAATCTGTTCTGAATAAGCCTTTATATCTGACAGAGGAGTGATGTCATTAACTTCCAACATGGACCTGAGAACAAGAAAAGAAATTAATAAAAGGTAAGAATACGGAATCTAACCATTAATTACTAGATGTTTAAATTCATAGACTTGTGGTTTCACAAATAAAAGTAACTCCCAATAAGGAAACTCTCTTTACCAATTCAGTCTGTTGGCTTCTCCACAACATAGACTCTAAAGAGAGTTGTCTTGGTTTCAGAGAGGTCAGCTCATTTGCCCAAGGTAATATAGCTACTATGTGGCAGAGGCAGGACTTCTGAACTCCAAGAACAGCTTTCTATCTATTGTGACAGGTTGCCTTTTAGGCTATAAGGGAGAGAGTTTTTAAATTTTGTTTGAAGAGCTATGAATTTCCAGACAGATATACCCAGGTAGCTGCATGATTTTCTATCAGTGTAGGAAAGTTCCAATGCAAAAGTCACTTTTGCCCATGCAGTTCTACATCTTACAGGTTAAGTATCTGGAGGCAGCACTGAGAATCAGTCAGTCAGTTAATAAACTTAATTTATTAAGTCTGAAAAATGTGCAAACATTGTGCTAAGAGCTGGAGATGCCAAAAGAGATAAATGACCTTCCCTGCTATAAAAAAACTCAGAGTATAATTGAGGGTTCAATAAACAAAAATATACAAACAAGCTATATACAGAACAATTAGGAAATAATTAATGGAAAGATGGTACTAAAATTAAGAGAGGTTAGAAATGCTTCCTGCATAAGATGGGATTTTAGTTGGGATTTAATGGGAGCCAACGAAGATTGGAGTGGAGATGAGAAGGGAGAACATTCTAGGAATGGAGGACAGTCAAAGAAAATACTCAGAATCAAGAGACAGAGTGTCTAGTCTATAGAAAAGCCAAGAAGGTCAGTGTCAATGGATTGAAGAATATGTGGCAGGGAGTAAGGTATAAAAAGACTGGAAAGGTAGGCAGGGGCTGGTTTATGAAACACTATGACCACCAGAGAATTTTGCATTTAATTCTAGAGGCAACAGGGAACCACTGGAGTTTATTGAATAGGGAAGTGACATGATTAGATGGACGTGTACTTTATAAAAGTCACTTTAATTGCTGAAATAAGATATATTGGAAGGGGAGAGAACTGAGGCAAGCAGACCCACCAATAAGATATCATGATAGCCTATGTGTAATAGCCAGGCAAAAAGGCCCAAACCAGGGTAGTGACAGTGTCAGAGGAGAGAAAGGAATATATTTGAGAGATATTGTGAAGGTGGGATAGATGAGCATTGGCAAGAGATTGGACATGGGAGGTGGGAGTAGGGATGGTGAGAAAGATAGTGAAGAGCTTAGGATGACACCAAGGTTCTGTGTAGCATCCTTGACAGTAATAGGGAAGTTTGGAGGAAGTTGGGGACAGTCTAGGGGAAAAATAATGAATTCAGTTTTGGACATGTTGATTTTATGATGTCTAGTGCACATTTAGTTTTAGATGCCTTGAAAGGCAGGCAGAAATACAAGACTGGAGGTCAGCCAAGATGGTAGGGCAGAACAGATATGTTTGAGAATCGTCTGCATATAGATGATAATTAAATCCAAGAGAGCTGATGAGATCATGAAATGAAATAGTATTCAGGGAGAAAAGAAGAAAACCCATGACAGAGCCCTATGGAATGCTTATGATTAAGGGGAACAAGAAAATTAGGGCCATTAGGTTCTTACCAAGAGAAGGAACCAAAACAGAGGATTGCTCATGAAGAACTGGGATTGGTTTCAGAGATAATGCAGTTCTGAGCTGTGGGGCCAGATATAAGAGGCAGAGCCTGGATCATATCCACAGAGACAATACCAACATTTGGAACTCTGCAGAGTTCAACATGATTTGCAGCACTCAGCGACTTGCAGATCCATGTATATTCTTATGCCTTCTGGCTCTATGTTCTTGAGCATAAATTAACTGCCAGTAGACAGTTCCCCATGGAAGGCTGTGTTCCATCCAAGGGAACTGCCCATTTCAAAGAAGCAAAAAAGTATATAATTTTTCATTTCATGAATTACAATTGTAGAACCCAATTTTGCTTCCTGTTGTTACCAATTTCCCTTAATGGTTCTCACTATACATCTACTAAAGTTGATTGCGGTAACAGCCAAGTGTTCATCAGCAACTCATATTTAGCCATTAAAGCTTAGCAAGTCAGTATACAATGAACTCCCATTTACTCAAAATAATTGGGGAATAGTGTGTCCCAGTTAATTGAATGTCCTAGTTAATTTAGACTTTTCATCTATACCTTCGTGAATTACCAATTTTCAGCAATCATAACACTAAAACTAAACTGAATAATGTTAAATTATTTTGAAAATGGTTCAATATTTTGCAACATATCAGGTCATTAGAGGAAAAATATGTAGGGAATTGGGCAGAACCTATACTAAACTTATGGCATATTCTGGAATTTTCAGAATCTCTTATGTGTATATGTTGTGCTTGTTTTTAAAAATAAATATTTAACAGCTTGCTTACTTGTAATTTTTCTTTTCATAAAAGCAGAGTCTCATCTGTAGCATAAATACAGTATTCAGATTCAGAAAAGCAAAATATCATTTGAATTTATAAATCAACTAGAAAAAAAGACCCTGGAAAACATAGTACAAGGAACAGAATAAATAATAATACCCCCTGTCAAAATATATACATTACTTTCCATTTTCTCATTGTTTGGATTCAGAACTATGTATTTGTAATATCATAGTATGCCAATATTAGTTATACTTATTAAACATTTATTGAGATATCTGGGATAAAGATAATTGGCCTTGATCCATTGACACATGAAATTCCATTCACCATTGTGCCTACTTTTCTTACCTGTATGATGTTAGCATGATGTGGTAGAAAAAATACAGGACCAGAAGTCAAAGAACATGGGTTTGAAACTCAACTCTGTTACTTACTAGCAATGTTTTCACAATACAATCCAACAAGTATTTATTAAGCAACTCTTATTTGCAAAGCACTATATTGGGTGCTGGGGATGCAAAGACAAAACAAATAACAGACCCTGACCTCTAGCTCCTTACCATTCTACTCAAGGAGAGAGGGGTTGTGCTATGTAAACAGAGGGTGGAATATATATATATATATCATATATATACATAAACATACATATATATGTATAAATATACACACAATAATTTGAGGAGTACAAGAGTTCTAACAATAAAGGAAATCCAAAGATGCTTCTGTAGCAGGTGGCACAATGACTGACAAACTGGAGCTTCTAAGAGGTATAAGAAGGACATAGTTTTCAAGTATAGGGAATCATCTCATGGTGCACCTTAAAGGCACCATATTGGAGAGGGGATGCTAAGGATTGAGAAACATCAAATAGGACAGTTTGGCTGGAACAGAGTATGAAGGAAAGAAATGCATGATAAGCCTAGAAGGTAGGCTTGAAATAAATTGTAAAGGGCCTTAACTGGTAATCTAAGTAATTTGTATTTTGCTGTAGGGCAGCAAGGTGGTCCAGTCAATACAATGCTGGACCTGGAGTCAGGTAGAGCTAATTCAGAGAATCACTAACTATGCAGCCTTTGGCAACATATTTAACATGTCTTCCTCAGTTTCTATAGCATTTTGCTCTCCCGAATTAAATGGTTTGTTTTTTTCAAATAGTCCATAAAAAAAATAAGCAAGGGAGTTCCTGTATTCTCTACATTTTTAAGTCAGTCATGTGTGGTAATGAGGTGGTTTACTGTGAAAGTTTCCTACATTCATTCTTTGGAAAGAATTAATATTCTCAAATAGTACTGTTTTTGTCTAGCATATTCCTCCAGTTGGCAAATATGTCAAGCGTTAGCTAAAGTTATCTGGAGGATCTTTTGATCATCTTCTTAAGATAATTGGTTAAACATCAATATGAAAATAATAAAATGAGCATCCTTCATCTACTTCTCATTTTAATATCAATAGTTTATTTTATATAGTGTATGCTAGAAGTGTCATATAACATACCAGATCTTTTCCCCATTTCTATTCTTTCTTTTAGCTTCACATTAACTATGATCTTTGCTCTAACAAATAACAGCCCAATTTACATATACAGTTCAAAAATGAATCCCAGATCAGTAATGGATCATTTCTTTTAAGTTATAATGTAATTATTTTCATTTTTGTACTATTATTCAGTGCTTTCCATGCCTACTGACTCACAATTCTCTTCTTGAGGAAACTCTTTGTAATGCATGGGCATAATACTTTGGGTGACAAGTCTATGGCCTCTCTCATTCTCTAATCTGACTCATATTTTCCACTGTATTTTTTGTCATGTTCAAATTCATTTCTTCATTCATTCAACAGGCATTAATTAAATGCCTAACATTGCTGGGCACTGCATTAAATGCTGGTGATTTTAAAAAATTGTCTTTTTTATAGTATAGACAGAGAGACAGAGATAAAGAGTGAGAGAGAGAGAGATTTCTATGGAATATTTAGTTCAAAATTTTCAGTAGATATTTGGTGATATGAAACTGGAGCTCAGGAGAAGTGTAGGGCTAGATATAGCTAAATATGGGAGTCATCTCCATAGAAATAATTGAGGCCATTGAATTCAATGAGATTATCAAATAAGGGAGTGTGGAGAGAAAATAGAAGAGAAAGTCCAGGAAAAAGTCATAAGATATACTGTTATTTAGTGAGTGTGATATAGAGGATGTTTGAGTGAAGAGACTGGGAAATATCAATCAGAGAAGTAGGAGATGACTCAAGAGAAAGCACATGAAAACCTGGAAGAGAAAATTTTCAGGAGAAGAACATATATAACAAGGTCAAATGCTTCAGAGAGGTAAAAAATTAAGGTTGTAAGAAAAGGTCATTAGATTTAGTATTTAAATGATATTTGATAACTTTGGAGAGAGTAATTTCAGTTGAGTGATGAGGTTGGAAGCCAAGATTAAAGGGATCAGAAGCAATGAGCACAGACAATTCTTCAACTATGAGGGTGGGAGGATGAAAGAGAATTGCTTTGCTGTAGTGAGGTCTCAGTTGAAATCACATAACATAAATCTGTAATGAATGTAGTCAATATGACTTCATGGCTCCCTCCAGTATGATTATTCCATAGGTGGATGGAATAATCCAAGGTCATAGTTTGACAAGATATAAGTGGTCAAAATACAAAAGGGCAACCTGAGGAGCTATTATATTGCTGTTAGGTTTTAAAAGAGCTAATTGTTATTATATGTAACATTAAAGGAATATAAGGAAAAGAATGGAAAAATTCATTTTATTATTCAAAAATAATCATTTCTTGCTTTCAAACTAAAAACTAATATTCCAATTGTTACAATTAAAAATGATAAAGACTGATAAAATAAGAGAAATTAATATTTTAATAGCCATGCTGATAGAGATAAATTGTTAGACCACATGCCTGGAAAAAACTCTTCAAAGTTAGCGTCAGTGCCCGTCATCGCTACGTAGCCAAAAAAAGGGGCCGTCTCAAGCCCGACCTCTGAATTTAAGCTGCCTATATGTGGGGACATCTGATGTCCTCACATCCAAAACCAGAAACTGGAAACCATTAGATGATGGGGAATGTAGTCTCAAAGTCCCCACGTGTCCACAGGAAGTTTGTAAGGTACTTTTAAATGGCACCTCCCTGAATTCCAAACACACACACTGATATCTATGTGTAAGAAGTGGTATAAAAGATATCACCGAGGAAACATATTACTGGAAAAGGAAATGAGTCACTCATGTATCAAGAGTAAGGAACATCCATAGGATCTTGATGATCAGAATTACAACACATTCTTTACACAAAGACATTGAAATAATTGGAGAAATATTAATTGCTCATAGATTGGCCAAACCAATATAACAAAAAAGATTATACTACCTAAATTAATTTATTTTTCAGTGCTTTATCCCTCAAAGTATTACTTTATTGATCTAGAAAAAATAATAAAATTCATTGGAGCCTCAGACACTTCCCAGCTGTGTGACCCTGGGCAAGTCACTTGACCCCCATTGCCCACCCTTACCAATCTTCCACCTATGAGACAATACACAGAAGTTAAGGGTTCAAACAAAAAAAATTATTTAAAAAAAATTCATTGGAAGGAACAAAAGATCAAGAATATCAAGGTAATTAATTAGAGGACAAATGAGAAGGAAGGGGGCCTAATAATACCAGACCTCAAACTATGCTATAAAACCATGAATGTCAAAAGATTTGGTATGGGGTAATAAATGAAGAAGTTGATCAATAAACATTGATTACACAATATACTGAAGTAAGTGTACATATTAAACTAGTGTTTGATAAATCCAAGGATCCCTGCAATTGGAGCAAGAATTCACCATACAACAAAAACTAGTAGGAAAACTGGAAAGTAGTCTAGAAGAAACTATGTATAGACCCACATCTCACACTATATACCAAGATAAGCTCTAAATGGGCACATGATTTATATATAAAAACTGATAGGAAATCATAAGCAAATTAGAGAAGTATAGGAGAAATTACCTACAAGATCTTTGGACAGGTTAAATTTATGACAAAATAAGAGAGAGAGGTTCATAGGAGATAAATAGAACAATTTTTATTACGTAATTTAAAAGCTTTGCATAGACAAAACTAATGTAACTAAAATTAGAAAAGAAGCAGGAAATTGGGGGAGAGATTTGCAACAATAAATGCTACATTTTTAACATATAAAGGGAACTGAGTTAAATTTTTTAAAAAATAAACCCTTACCTTCCATTTTGGAATCAATACTGTGTATTGGCTCCAAGGCAGAAGAGTGGTAAGGGCTAGGCAATGGGGGTCAAGTGACTTGCTCAGGGTCACACAGCTGGGAAGTGTTTGAGGCCAGATTTGAACCTAGGACCTCCTATCTCTAGGCCTGGCTCTCAATCCACTGAGCTACCCAGCTGCCCCCCTTAATTAAATTTATAAGACTAAGAGCCATTCTCTAGTCAATAAGTGGTCAAAGAATATGAACAGATAATTTTAAGAAAAAGAAATTTAAGCCATCTACAGTATAAGAAAAAATGTTCTAAATAGCTAATTGAGAAATATAAATTAAAACAACCCTATAGTACTACATCATACCCATCAGGTTAGCAAATTTGGCAAAAAAAAGACAATGACAGGTACTATAGGGAGTATGATAAAATAGGTACTTTAATGTCCTATTGGAACTGTGAACTGGTACAGCTCTTCTGGAAAACAGTTTGGAACTCTGACTACCCCCACCCCAAATTATTAAAATGTTTATAAGTTTTTACTCAGCAATATTGCTAATAAGTTCATACTAAAAGAAAAGGACCTACATGTACCCAAAGACTTATATCAGCTTTCTTTGGGATAACAAAGAATTGAAAACTGAAGGAATATCCATTAATTGGGGAATAACTGAACAAAGTATGGTATTTGGAGGTGACAGGATACCACTGTGCTATAAGAAATAATGAAGGAGGTTTCAGAACAACCTGGGAAGACTTTTGAAGTTAGCAGAAGCAAGAAAACAACTTATACATTAACAACAATATTATAAAGATAAACAACTTTGAATGACTTAGGAATGCTGATCAGCACAATGACCAACCACAATTTTAAAGTACTCATGATGAAACATGTTACCCTCTCCCAGACAGAGAAGTGATAGACACAGGAGTGCAGGTTGAAGTTTTCTTTCCCTTTATTTTTCTCTTCTTTCCCTCCCTCCCTCCCTCCTTCCTTCCTTCCTTCCTTCCTTCCTTCCTTCCATCTTCCCTTTCTCTCCCCTTTCACTTTTCTTTCTTTCTTGAAGGTGGGAGGGTAAGAATTCAAAATGGAAAAAATTGAGTTTAATTTTTTTAAAAGAGAGCAAAATAACTTAAGTGCAGCTTGAGTGATATACTGATAATCATGGAATATATAAAGCCATAGAGGAATGCCTCTAGGACACTGAGGAGAATACTCTGTGGATGATTCATGGGAGAACATGGACTTGTATAAGAAAATATGGATGGGTTATGATTTGTACCAGTGTAGGGAGTGTTCACATCAACCAAATCACAGATTCTCTAAAATATAGAGATCTGAAAAATAAGAACAACGAAGATGATAGAAGAATATATGAGTCCATATGAGCATAGCTGAAAGAACTGGGGATGTTTAGTCTAGGGAAGAGAAGACCTAGGGGGTACTTAATACTAGCTTCAAATATTTGATGGGTTATCAATTGGAAGTTATACTTGTCTTACCTGTTCCCAAAGAATAGAAGAAGAAACAGTGGGTAGAAGATGCAGAGGCTACATTAAGCTTAATGTAAAGGACAGCTTCCTAACAAATCTCTGAAAGTCAAATGGGTTCCCTCAGGAGGTAGTAACTTCTTCTGGGATGTTTTTGAAGCTGAGTATCCATTTGTTGGGTATGTTGCAGAGAGGACTCTTGTTCAGATATAGACTTCCCTAAAGGGCCTTTGATGACCCTTCTTGTTTTGTGATTCTGAAATATTCAAGCTGAAGATGAACCAAAGAAAATTAAAATTTTTTAAACTTTATTTTTATATACAGTAATTTATACTAATACAAAACAATTCTAAAGTAAAATCCAAATGGTTTTCCAAATCAGTTTTGATACTACATAATTATTAATTAATTGTAATTTCCAAGTCATCATTTGCAAACCTTCCTGAGAATTTATTCAGTCAATAGATATTTATTAAGCAACTACTTCATAGCAGTCACTGCTAAGTGCTAAGGATATACAGAAAGAGAAAATACAATGCCTTTCTTCAAGGAGCTTATAGCCTAATGGAAGAAACAGCTATGTACAAACAGCTATACACAGTTAAAATGAAAAAAAAAATCAATTCCCCAAACATTTTCTAAGCACTACTATGTACAAGACACTGAGCTAGGTACAAGTGAATATTTCTGTACTCTGGTTCCTCCCTCTAATAGTTCAAGTCACAACCTAATTCACACAATCTCAACTTGGTGGCTTTTCTCCATATCTTCTGATAATTCTGTCATAGGAGTTTACCCAAATTTCTAGGAACCTTCTTCCAGATCTCTTGCTATTAAGTGGATGTCAAGAAATATGCAAGCTGTCTATTAATGATCTCATACATTTGCAGTATGACTAAATCTAGCTCTTCTTGACTTTAAGGACAAAATTCAATCTGATCTGCCAACCTATCTTTCCCCTCAAGGTTATGAGAATTAATTTTAAAAATTCTTATAATGGGCTAATCAATTAACTGAAAATTAGGCATCTTATATTTCTAAAATATTTATAGCAGCTCTCTTTGTGGTGGCGAAGAACTGGAAATTGAGGGAATACACACTTATTGGGGAATGGATAAACAAGTTATGGCATATGGTTGTGATGGAATACTAATGTGTTGTAAGAAATAATGAGCAAGCTAATTTTAAACAAATATGGAAAGACCTACATCAAATTACAAAGAGTTAAATGAGCAGAACCAAGGCAACATTATATATGGCAACAGAAATATTATTGAAGAATGACTTGTGTATGTCCACCTCCAGAGAAAGAATTGAAAAATAGAAATAAGCAAGGCAGTTATATATATGTATGTATGTGTGTGTGTGTATATGTGTGTGTACACACATATACCTTTCTGTCAAATGATTCCTTCTCTAATCAGAGTAGGGGAGGGAAGGGGAAAAAAGAAAATTAGGCACAAAGGCTGAGGGAAAATGTAATAATAGTCTTTAAACTTTAAAGAATGTTATTTATCATTATTATTGTATGTAGCTAATTATTAAATGAATTAATCTCAATAATCAGCTATTTTGTTTTCACAGAAAACATGCTAAGAGCAATAGACTTTAGTTACATCAGGAAGTGTGAAGGTTAGAAAATAAGAACTTTCAGAATCCAACTAAGATACTCAGAAGCATAAACATAGTACAACTTCTGGAGTTTTTTTGCTTTTATGAAGCAACCAGTTATCTTTCAGGAATAATTCAAATATAATCTTCTTTAGAGCACAAGGCAAGATGAGATGAACTCCTTCTTAACCTTATTAGTTTATGATATGATCTCTACTAAGGGGTGTTTTTATTTTTGTTTTGTTGTTAACATTCTGTTAACTTGTTATGATAACACAATTCACCTGAAGAAAGAGATGACAGTACTGTAAGCTAATGTGTCTCTTGAACTGAGTTTCACCAGGGTAAAAAAAATGCTTCTTTGCAAGACTTAAGCTGGTGCAACAGGTATTCCTTCACCTGGTCTCCAACTAGAGATACTATCAGATCTGTCAAAGTTATTAATTCATCCATTTGTTCATCCATTATTTTGTAAATACTTATTTCACATACTGGTATTGAAGAGAAAACAAAAAAGATAAAAATATACAACTTGAGGCATTAAGGATCTCCTTAAATTTAGCTGCTCAATCAACTAAGTTTTGAGGCACCTCTTACAAAATCAGTGTTACAGATGATGTTGTAATCGTCTCATGTGTATCCTATACAGAGAGGACTTATATAGTTCCTGTACCCTAAGAATTTATAGTCTAAGATAGATATTAATGATGCATATAAATAATTGAAGGAGAGTCAGTAGAATAAAAACCCTCTACCAAAAGAAAATCTAATATTTGAGGGGATCCATGGAGGAAGATCTACTAGAGTTAGATTTATAAATCAATGAAAATGTGGAGGAATTTAGGGTATCAGCTAGTATGTTATTCCCAATAAGTAGATCGGCGTGAGTCCGAGGATCCACTCAGGGCTTCTTGGGAAAAACTATGGACAAATAAAAATAAATTCATGAAAAGAACAATTCAAATGGTACTGTGTACTTGAAGTATTTGAACTTTGAATAAAAAGTAGACATGTCATGTCCAACCCAAACTAGCGCTAGCTCTTACTAGTGATTAAATAAACTCTAATCCCTCAAACTTGAAAGATGGGGGAAGATGGGATAATCCTTTCCTTAAAAAAATGGGGTCTAAATTGTAAGGAGAGAAAGGTCTTGTCAAAGGGTCATTGAATCTCAGTGTTGGAGATGACTTGGAAGATCATTCTATCTTACCTGAACAACAATGCCTTCTGCAACATTCTTTTTTTTTTTTTTTAAATAATTTTTATTTTTTAGAAAAGTTATCATGGTTACATAATTCATGTTCTTACTTTCCCCTTCACCACCCCGACCTCCCCCCCTCCGCCCCCCCCGCCATGGCTGATGTGCATTTCCCCTGGTTTTAACATGTGTCATTGAACAAGACTTATTTCCAAATTGTTGATAGTTGCATTGGAGTGGTAGTTTTGGGTCTACATCCCCAAACATGTCCGCCTCAACCCATGTGTTCAAGCAGTTGCTTTTCTTCTGCGTTTCTGCTCCTGTAGTTCTTCCTCTGAATATGGGTAGTGTTCTTTTCCATAAGTCCCTCAGAATTGTTATGGGTCATTGCATTGCTGCTAGTACAGAAGTCCATTACATTCAATTTTACCACAGTGTATTGGTCTCTGTGTACAATGTTCTTCTGGCTCTGCTCCTTTCACTCTGCATCAATTCTGGGAGGTCTTTGCAGTTCACCTGGAATTCCTCCAGTTTATTATTCCTTTGAGCACAATAGTATTCCATCACCCGCATATACCACAGTTTGTTCAGCCATTCCCCAATTGAAGGGCATCCCTTCGTTTTCCAGTTTTTTGCCACCACAAAAATCGTGGCTATAAATATTTTTGTACAAGTCTGTTTATCTATGATCTCTTTGGGGTACAAACCCAACAATGGTATGGCTGGATCAAAGGGCAGGCAGTCTTTTATAGCCCTTTGAGCGTAGTTCCAAATTGTCATCCAGAATGATTGGATCAGTTCACAACTCCACCAGCAATGCATTAATGTCCCAATTTGGCCACATCCTCTCCAACATTCATTAAGCTCCCCTACTATCATTTTAGCCAATCTGCTAGGTGTGAGGTGATACCTCAGCGTTGTTTTGATTTGCATTTCTCTAATTATTAGAGATTTAGAGCACTTTCTCATGTGCTTATTGATAGTTTTTATCCCTTTATCTGAAAATTGCCTATTCATGTCCCTTATCCATTTATCGATTGGGGAATGGCTTGATTTTTTATACAATTGATTTAGCTCCTTGTATATTTGAGTAATTAGATCACTGTCAGAGTTTTTTGTTATAAAGATTTTTTTCCCAATTTGTTGTTTCCCTTCTGATTTTGGTTGCATTGTTTTTGTTTGTACAAAAGCTTTTTAATTTAGTATAATCAATCATCCCATTCGTATTCAGAGTTATAATTATCAGTTGTGTATTCCCCAACATTTTGGTATCCTCTCTTAGTTCTACCCCTTCTTCTTAGGCTATTTCCTTTTAAACCAATGATTTGTTTTAAACCAGTAACCCTTGACCCCTTCCTTGATTTACTACCCTTTCTACCCCCTCCCTTGTTATTCCCCTCTTTTTATTTTTAAGGCCTAACGAATTCCCTCCCCCTTCTCCTCCCTTCCCTTTTTTGACCTCCCCACTCCCCTGCTCCCTTTGGTTTATCCCTTCAGACTTTCTCAGTAGGGTTAGATAGAGTTCTATATCCCAATGGATATAGCTACTCTTCCCTCTCAAGGTTAATTCCACTGAGAGTAAGGTTTAAATACTACCTCTTAATGCTCTCTTCCTCTCCTTCTTATAGTAGTATTCATCCCCTCCCCTTCCCACGCCCTCTTTGTGTGTAATAGAATATTCCATTCTTCTTAGTCATTCAAGTTTCTGTTGGTGTCCTCTACTATTCACCCCCCCTCTTTCCTACCCACCCCTTATCATCTTAGACTCCAACCTCTCCCTGTGAATAATTCTTCTAATTACTATAATAGTGGATACTTTAATAGTGAATAGAGTTCACTACAGAGAAGTACACATAACATTTTTCCATATAGGAATACAAAGAATTAGATCTTATTGAAGCCCTTAAAGAGGCAAATTTAAAAATAAGAGTTTTCTTTCTTTCCCCTCTGTTTCTCATTTACCTTTTCATGTTTCTCTTGGTTTTTGTGGTTGGATATCAAACTTTCCATTTAGTCCTGGTCTTTTCTGTGCAAATACTTGGAAATCTTCTATCTTGTTGAATGTCCATACTTTCCCCTAGAAGTATATAGTCAGTTTTTATGGGTAGGTAGGTGATCCTTAGTTGTAGACTCAGTTCTCTTGCCTTTCTGAATATCATATTCCAAGCCTTGCGGTCTTGTAGTGTGGAGGCTGCCAGATCCTGTGTGATCCTGATTGGTGCTCCTTGATATCTGAATTGTCTCTTTCTGGCTTCTTGTAAATTTTTTTCTTTTACTTGGCAGCTCTTGAATTTGGCTATTATATTCCTGGGGGTTGTCTTTTCAGGGTTTAGTGTAGAGGGCAATCTATGGATCCTTTCAATGTCTATATTGCCCTCTTGTTGTAGAACTTCAGGGCAATTTTGCTGAATAATTTCCTTTAGTATGGAGTCCAAATTTCTATTAATTTTTGCTTTTTCAGGAAGACCAATGATTCTCAAATTCTCTCTTCTAGACCTGTTTTCTTGATCTGTCAATTTCTCAGTGAGATATTTCATGTTTCCTTCTATTTTATCAGTCTTTTGACTTTGTTTTATTTGTTCTTATTGTCTTGACAGATTATTAGCTTCTATTTGCCCAATTCTTGTCTTTAGAGCAGGGGTTGGCAACGTATGGCTCTTTCTGCAGGAGCCATAAAGTCAATTTTTTTCAGGCACTGTTACAGGAGCATGCACTGTGAGCACTGTATGGCTCTCACAAAAGAACATTTTAAAAAATGTGGAGTTTATGGCTCTCATGGCCAAAAAGGTTGCCGACCCCTGCTTTAGAGATTGGTTTTCTGCTATATTCTTTTGATTTTCCTTTTCAATTTGGTCTATTCTGTTTTCCAGCTGTTTGATTTTGGTCTCAAATTTGCTTATCAATTCTTTTGATTTGGGGGCATCTTTTTCTAATTGCCCAATTCTAGCCTTTAGAGACTGTTTTTCGGCTATAATCTTTTGGTTTTCCTTTTGAATCTGGTCTGTTTGGTTCTTCAAGGCTTCCAGCTGGTCATTTCTGGTCTTCAATTTGCTTAGCAATTCATTTGATTTTTGAGCCTCACTTTCTAATTGTGAAATTCTGCCTTTTAAACTGTTATTTTCTTGCCAGTTTTCTACCAACTTTCTCATAATCTCAGATTTGAACTCTTCAATAGCTTGTGACCAGTTTTCATTTTTTGGGGAAGGTTTGGACATGATCACTTGTTTGTTCTCCTCTGTTGTTTGCTCTGTTGTCTGGATTTTTTCTGTGTAAAAGTTGTTGAGTGTTAAAGATTTCTTCTTGATCTTTCTCTTCTGGGGATCTTGTCTCTGGCTTGCCATTTTTAGCCCAGCGCCCTCTAAGCTTTATCCTCCCGCTCAGGGTCTGTCTGTGCTCTTTGGGCTCCTGAGGTCTCAAGTCTAGTTGTTCTCAGGATTAAGCCTCCTGGTGGTCCCCTTGCTTGTTCCTCTGCCCGAAGCTCCTTTAACAGTCTCAGGGAGCTGCTTCCCCAGTCATGCACCCCTCTGTGCTGGGTCCTCACCCATGGTCTGAGCCTGCGCTCAGAATCCGCATCTGCAGCTGAGACTGTGCCTGAGCTCAGGGTCTGTGTTCAAAATCCACACGTTCTTTAGCCTCTTGGGGTCTTAAGTCTTGCTTCTCTCAGGAACAGGTCCTGGTGACCCCAGGTAGCTATCAAGGACTTAATGGATGCCCCAAACTTGCTCTAGCTCTTGTGCGCTGGCTTTGGTATTGTAGGTGGTGTGAGGTGGGGGAGGGGGTTGCTCAGCTCACATTTTAGTGAGAGCTGTTTCACCCCTTTATAGCATGGAAATGCCCCAATTCCATGTTCCTTTAATGCTGCACCCTGTTGTGGGGTCCCTTTGTTCGTCTGGATTTGTTTTTATGTCTTCTTGAGGAGTCTTATATGTGTGGGTTAGGAGAGTTTAAGCAGCTGCTTTTTACTCTGCCACCATCTTAACCTGGACTAACCTGGACTTCTGCAACATTCTTGATGCATACTTATTTAGCCATTGCTTGAATGATTTGAATAATGTTTGAATAATAATCTCTAGTTATGAAGAATGCACTCTCTCTCCAAGCAATTGATTCCACTTTGAGGAAGCGTTGTTATTGTATAAAGACAAGCTTCTTCATGTGTTTGTCTTTTTATCTTTAGTGCTTAGGCCAGTGCCTCATACATAGTAGGTACCTCATAAATATTTGTTAAATTGAATTTATTTTAACATGATGTCTTCTTTGAAGACATCTCTCATGTCTCTCCTAAATGTTTTTCTCTTATAGTGGACTAAATATGCCCAATTCCTCCAGCACATCTTAATGTGACATGGATTCAAGTCCATCACAGTTTTGGTCACCTTATTCTAAAAAGTTCAACCTTCTGTTTATTTCCATCTTTCCTTGTTCTCTGTTTAGAATTTCCTAAACTCAAGTCAGATTTTATCTGACTAATATTTTATTTCAGAATATTATTATAGACTCATTTTGTCAATAAGAATCAAAAGCCAAGGGTATACATAGAGATTAAGAAAAAAAATGTATGGAGTAGCAGATAGTTATTGCTTTATCTTAATCAGTCTGGTTCTTCAAAGCTACCTAGCCCCAAATCAAATTGATATGACCATGTGGTCATGGGTAAATATTTTGTATTTAAAGGACTGATTCAAAGGATTAAGAAGATGATCAATCTCTCCAACCTTTTCTCCTACATTTAGTAGGAAGTGCTCTAAAAATGGATAGTTTTATGTTGAGCATTACTACCACCCAAATAAAAGGTGAAAGACAAACCTAATAAACAAATCACATCCCTTCTGGAGGATTTATAGATATGATACAACTGGCCACATTTCAGATGAATGCTGAGCACAAGAAACACAATTGTCTCCAGAGCTTTCTTAGTTCTCTCCATCTAAGGCAGTGGCTCCCAAACATTTTTGGCCTACCGCCCCCTTTTTAGAAAAAAATTACTTAGAGCCCTTGGAAATTAATTTTTTTAAATTTTAATACCAATTAATAGGAAAGATAAATGCACTTGTGTTCATTACTGCTCCCCTGGATTGCTGCAGCACCCACCAGGGGGCGGTGGCACCCACTTTGGGAATCACTGATCTAAGGGGTGAGCTTATCCAGGCCTGTAGAGTTCCTCATCTTATACGTATTGACATGTAAATACAAGTATATGTATCTATTTAAGAGTTACAAGGAAAATTATTTGGCAGCAGTGGAATTTGAATCTGGGTTGTTCTTGTTTTTTATAAGGTCTCACTTTTGATTAGTAAATTTTCACTGTATGATCTGGCTTTAAGTATTTGGGGAATGATTTCTTTTTGGCAGAGTATAGGGTGGCTGATTTTGTGGAAATTTTTTTCTAAGTTCATGATGGTCTTTTGAACAACCCAAACATGTTTAACATTCTTAGAAAGTTTAGATTCTAATGGTTGTTTTATGGATGGGAGCTCTTTCCTAGGAAGTGTCTTCTCATTATACAAGGATTACCTTACAGGAATCTACCATTATCTTAGATTATGTGTGAGGTATCGAGTTGAGGAGTGAGCCTAGGGAAGGAAAGCCTACATAGTAAAGTTTCTTGCAAAAATTACCAGGAGAAAGAAAAAAAAAGCTGTTCATTTTTTAATAAGCAAGTGTCCTTAAGTATTCTTAAAAGAAAACTACTGGGGGCAGCTGGCTAGCTCAGTGGATTAAGAGTCAGGCCTAGAGACGGGAGGTCCTAGGTTCAAATCCGGCCTCAGACACTTCCCAGCTGTGTGACCCTGGGCAAGTCACTTGACCCCCATTGCCCACCCTTATCAGTCTTCCACCAAGGAGCCAATACACAGAAATTAAGGGTTTAAAAAAAATTAAAAAAAAAAAGAAAACTACTAACAGGTGGCTAAAATTGATTCCAATATATTGAACTTAACTGAAAATTTTCATCTCTTGAAGAAGAAAATCAACCCAAGAGGAAATTTCACTGAAAGTTTCAGCATACATTAAACAATAAATTAATCCACCCATTAGATTGTAAACTCAAGGAAAGAGTCTATCTTTTGCCTCTTATTGTATTCCAAGCACTTGGCACATAGTTGGCACTTAATAAATATTGATTGCTTGATTGATTATAAATCTAGAACTGAAAGAAGGCTCAGTGACTATCTAGTCCAACTCACATTTTTTAACTGAAGAGGAAATAGGCATAAAGAAGGTTAGTGTCCCAAGATTCCATAAGTAGAAGGGGTCAGATATGAGATTTAGATCCAGATCTTCTAAGTCCAGAATCTGGGATTTTTTCTACTAGGCCATCTAACTTCATGCACATATTTGATCCATCACTTAGTCTTATTTCTACAGGTAGAAGTTTTTGAAGCTATGTGGATGGATTGGAGGGAGGAAGCAACTGGAAGCTTAAAGTCCAATCAGAAGGTCTCTATATCTAGGTTAGATGCGAGAGCCTGAACTAGCATGATGACCATGAGAATAGAGATGGTTGCTATGACAAGGAAAATTCCTTTAAAGGCAGTATCCTAAGACATAGGTCAGTCCTTGAACCATTTCTCTTTAAATGAATAATATCTGAGAAAACTATGTGGAATGAATCATTAGAACCCCAACTTCCCAATCTGAGTCAATCTCCAGATGACTACCAACCCAGGAATTCATTCCACCCCCATCATCTTCCAGGCATTCACCCAGAGACATTAATAATTCCCCCTTCCCTGATAACTATTCAGCTTTCACATAATCATCTGGAAAAGAAGGAACTGAGAAGTATCCTCCCAAAACATATCAAATTTTGCTGAACCTCATCCAGTTAAAAATATCAAAGAAGACATCAAAATTGAGAGCCATTGATTTGAGGTTAATTGCTTAGTTCAGCTATCTCCAATTTTTTCTGCCCAACTGGTCATCAAAAGGATTTAATCAAGAGAATCAGGCAGACCTATATTACATGCTATAGACCTACAACTTAGCAGTAGTGACTAAAGTCAAAAGAAGGCTGAGTGTATCCAAAAGTGTGTGTGTTTGCAAACCTTAAACTGTTATATAAAAGTCACTTCTTCTTCTTATTATTATCTAATATTTACCAGACTTCCAGTCTGTCGTCTCCTGAAACACCTACTTCATTCTTGCTGACCTGAAACAATGTTTATAGAGCAATACAGAGATCTGCTAGTAAGTGTTTTTTTTTGTTTTTTTTTTTAAACCCTTGTATTTCGGTATATTGTCTCATAGGTGGAAGATTGGTAAGGGTGGGCAATGGGGGTCAAGCGATTTGCCCAGGGTCACACAGCTGGGAAGTGGCTGAGGCCGGGTTTGAACCTAGGACCTCCTGTCTGTAGGCCTGGATCTCACTCCACTGAGCTACCCAGCTGCCCCCTAGTAAGTGTTTTAATAACTAAGTTCCGTGGGAAAATATATATGCACATACTTTTAAGTTTAATTATTAACTACATTATTAATTAATTTAATTTATATATTTATATATGTAAATATAAATATATTATATATATATAAATAAAATAATTTAATTATTAACTACATTATTAACAGTTTTAAGAATAGATAACCCACAAAACAATAAATCAATCCTGAACTTGCAGTGATGGCCTGTTTTGGAAGTATAAATGAAAATTTAACAAGTTCTCTCTAAAGGGAAAATCCTACTATTCTGAGTCTTTTTTTATGTTGTCTGGTGGATTGTTATGATCTGGCTGAAAAATAGTAATGGAAAAGCCTCCTAAATGGTATACCTACCTCGAGTCTCTTCTCTTTCCAGTGCATCTTCTTTTGAGCTGATAGCTGTGGCACTCTGTACCAGAGGTTCTAAAATAAAATACATAGGGGTCAGTTAGGTGGCTCAGTGGAGTAAGAGCCAGGCCTAGAAATGAGAAGATCTGCATTTAAATCTGGTCTCAGACACTAGCCTCATGTCCTTGGACAAGTCACTTAAACCCTATTGCCTAGCCCTCATCACTTTTTCTGTCTTGGAACCAACACAGAGTATTGATTTTAAGATAGAAGATAAGTTCTTAAGTAAATTCTCAAGTAAATTCAAAAACATTAATATAAGAAAGTGATGATGAGAGCTTAAACTAGGGTTGTAGTTATGGAAGTTGAAAAGAAAAAATAGATACCAAGGGTTTCAAGCCAAAGTGAATGAAAACATAGGAAAGTTTTTTAAAAAAAGGCAAATTTAGGATGCAAAATAAGTAGTTTTAACCATGCTGAATTTATAGTATATAATAAAAAACCATTTAATGATAGCTGAAGATAAAAAAGCAACAAAATTAAAATCTTTCAAATGTGTATGGTATTTCACAAAATTGGGGCTTGTTTCACCTGTTATGAAAATCTTCAAGAGCACATTTTACAGTGGAAAGGATCATGGCTGTTTATGTCTAATTCTTAAAGCACTACTAGTCTTCCTAAGTGATTAGTACAAAGTATTATCCCTCGGTGCCATCTGGCTGTCTGTTAGAAAGACATACTAAAGAAAAGAGTTCTTTAACTGTCCTGGTTATTTTGAGCTGTTATTGTTGTTTTAACACAGGACATATAACCTTATAAAGATCTGCTCTAGGGAAAGTGTCCCTCTAGGCAGGGGTCGCTATCTTAGGTACCTTCTCAAGCAGTTTGCTGTAGGCACCCCAGCCATTAATAGTACTAGCTGTGTAGGTACCTACTCTATATTTGTCACCTACACTTCGAGTGATTTTTCTAAACCTACCCCCATTTTTAAAAAGTGTCTATAGCCAGTTATAGCTGCACATAGCTCCTTTAAAAATAGGATTTCTGAGAAGGTATACAAATATGTAAACTACTGTTGGACTTCAAAATTGGTCCAATCATTCTAGAAAACAATTTAAGCATTATTAAGATGGTGACTAAAATGTCTACGTCCTTTGATCCATAGATCTCCCCATTAGACCTGTATCTTAAAGAGGCCAAATATAGAAAGGTTGCATATACACCAATATATTAATATTGATGATTTTTAAAAGACAAAGAACTGGAAACAAAACTGATGTTTATTGATTGGGGAAACACAAAAATTTCACAAATATAAAGGAATATTTCTGCACAATAAGAAACTATATGAAAAATAAAGATAAGCATGGGAAGATGTTTTTTAATGCAAAGTTAAAGTAAGGAGTAGAAAATTCAATATACAGAGGTCTCAACAGTACAAATGAGAAGATCAACTAGAAATAAAATGCTGTATCATCGATTATATTGACTTTAATTTTACCCCCCAAAAGAGATATAGGAATATATTCCTTTTCTTTCTTTCTAAAGGTAAGTGGATTATTAGAGTGGAATGCATATGATGTAAGAATTGGTTATTGGATTCATTAGTTTAATCATCTTAAAACTTAAAAAGTATTTTTTATTTCTGTTCTGAACAACAAATGCTAAATAGAATAGGATCTAGCTCACTCATACATATATGTAGTATATAAGGATGATATTAGAAAATAAATATTGTTTATTAGTTTAAAGATAAGAAGTAGAGAAGCTCCTTGAGGAAGAATTGGTGTTTCAAATAGAGCTGAGAGAGAGTGTTAATTTCAACTGTTGGCAGTTATAACGGTTATTCTATGACAGTTACACTCTCTGGGTGTGGCATTCCAGGAGTAGCTTCTGGCAGTCAACAGAGCCACAGGCAGGTCCTTTCTCTCTCAGGGCTAGAGAAGGTAACATCTTTGCTTCTCTCTATCTCTGTCTGAGTGAAAGACTTGAAGGAGTGGAATGTTTTCTTTTCCAATTTGGGAAACACTATTCATTTATCAGTTACTGTTTATAGATGGGTTAAACTCTGAAAAGACCAAACAAAACCTAGCCTTTGGTTTGGACTCTGAATCTGTTAAGGCTCAGAGTCCCAAGTTGATTCTTGTGGAGACTCAATCAGCTAGCCTTGGTTATCTTTATAACTTAAAAGTGAAGTTAAGAGTTAGAGTGGTTAGGTTTATTTAGAATAGTATAAATTTGGTTAGTTAGATCGGGGAGGATTAGCAGAGCCTGTGAACCACAGGAGAAGCAGTTCCCTGAGGGACCTGGGAGTTTATTTGGGTGGAGTTAGAATCCCTTAGAATTAGAAATCCTTATATATATATATATATATTTAAATAAATAGTTTATTTTTCATAAACAAGAGTCTCTTTAGTGTTCCTTGCACCTGGCCCTGAAGGGAGGTTCATCTTTGAGCTTCACTTCATTTACCACTTAAGATACTTTGATAGCATCTATCAAAAGTACCTAGAAACAATTTTGAACCTTTATTTTCTAGTTCTTTGCCCTTTACTTGGGTGCTTGCCTATATTATTGTTACAAGTAGATCATAAAAAAGAATATTGTACACAAAACTATAGCTCTCCCTATTACATATAACTTCCTTTTCTTTTTAAATATATAGTTAGATCAACCTATAGTTTTAAAAAGCTGTCCTGCTTGTCTGGCCTTTCTGACCCTCCTTCTGCTCTTTTTTCTCTATTTTTTTTTGTTTGTTTTTAAAGCCTTACCTTCTGTCTTAGAGTCAATACTAAGTATTAGTTCTAAGACAGAAGAGTGGTAAGGGCTAGCCAATTGGGATTAAATTACTTGCCCAGAGTCACACAGCTAGGAAGTATCTGAGCCCAGATTCAAATCCAGTATCTCCTGCTCTTTAGGCTTGTCATTCTATCCACTGAGCCACCTGGATGTCCCTTTTCTCTCTATTTTTAAAAAGGATGCACCAAAGCTTCCTTTTTCTTTCCCTTCCATTTCTTTTCCTTTCCTTTTCTTGCTCTATCCTGATTTCCCCTAGTCATCCTTCTACCTTCCAGCTTTCCCTTCCCACCCTATTCCCAAGGGGGAAAAATGAAAATTTATTTTTATTTTTTTTTGAAAATTTTTATTTAATTAATTGATTTAGAAAAATTTTCCATAGTTACATGATTCATGTTCTTTCCCTCCCCTGCTCCCCCCAACCCCTCCCCACATAGCCAATGAGTAATTCCACTGGGTTTCACATATGTCATTGATCAAGACCTATTTCCATATTATTAATATTTGGATTAGGGTGATCACTTAAAGTCTACATACCCAATCATGTTCCCATTGAACCATGTGATCAAGTAGTTGTTTTTCTTCTGTGTTTCTACTCCCACAGTCCTTTCTCTGGATGTGGATAGTGTTCTTTCTCATAAGTCCCTCAGAATTGTCCTGGATCCTTGCATTGCTGCTAGTAGAGAAGTCTGTTATGTTTGATTGTACCACAGTGTATCAGACTCTGTGTACAATGTTCTCCTGGATCTGCTCCTTTAGCTCTGCATCAATTCCTGGAGGTCATTCCAGGTCACTTGGAATTCCTCCAGGTCATTATTCCTTTGAGCACAATAGTATTCTATCACCAACAGATACCACAATTTGTTCAGCCATTCCCCAATTGAAGGGCATCCCCTCCTTTTCCAATTTTTTTGCCACCATAAAGAGCACGGCTATAAATATTTTTGCACAAGTCTTTTTCCTTATTATCTCTTTGGGGTATAAACCCAGCAGTGGTATGGCTGGATGAAAAGGCAGACAGTTGAAAAAATGAAAATTTAAAGCCTTTTAAACAAATATACGGTAAAGTAAAACAATTTCTCATAGTGGTTGTGTTCAAAATGTAAGTTGTGTTGGTCTTTATCAGCTACTTTCTCTGCCTCCTCTCCTTCTGTCTCTCTGATTCTCTCTTTCTCTCTGTGTGTGTCTCTCTGTGTCTCTCTCTCTTTGTCTCTCTGTCTCTGTCTCTGTCTCTCTAGGTTGGGGGGTGGGGAAAAAGGAGCAAGACTGGGGAAGACTATATGAAGGTGATATAAAAACAAAAGATATCAACAAACATTAAAAAAATTAAAAAGTAAGACTTGTGACTATTTTAGGGCCTCATTTTGCCTCAAAATGTAGGTGTAGCTTCCAGTATTTAAGATAACACAAATTGTTTTTTTTTTTTTAAACCCTTACCTTCCATCTTGGAGCCAATACTGTGTATTGGCTCCAAGGCAGAAGAGTGGTTAGGGCTAGGCAATGGGGGGTCAAGTGACTTGCCCTGGGTCACACAGCTAGGAAGTGTCTGAGGTCAGATTTGAACCTAGGACCTCCTGTCTCTAGGCCTGGCTCTCAATTCACTGAGCTACCCAGCTGCCTCCATAAACTGGTTTTTGATAGAGCAAAATTTTTTAAACTATTTGTTTTGGTCTACTCTGAATTACAAGGGATATTAAGAGATAAGACACACTGAGAACCTGACCCCTGTCTGCCACACTCCATGTGTCATAAATAAATAATTTGATCCAAAGGTAGAAATCAAAATAAAATAAATGTTGAATTGGAAAAAATGGGACTAATTTCAACATTAAAGAGACTCACATTCCCCTAATGCTTTTATAATTTATTCATCATTATTTCCCCTTACAAATACATTTCTAAAGCCTTTTAACTTCATACAGTCCTATTGAAGTAGTTATAGTGCAAAATTATGACTTATCAAAGACATGAAGCTGATAACTCCTTGAGGTAGGACTTAAATCTAGGGTCCCCTCTCACCTCAAAATCCAGTGGGTTTTTTTTGTGCTATATTATGGTAAATTAATGTAGAATTGAGGCAATTGTCTGTGTAATTTCAGACTCATACCTTAAATCATTAAATCCTTATGGCAAAAATCTTTTTATTTTGCTACAGAGAGATCTCTTCAGTTCTCAGTTTAGAGGCAGCTTGGTATAATCAATAGAGCCCTGGATATGGAGTTAGAGGCATAGCACCAAGCTGCTGGTATTTATTCTTTATTTTGGGACATTAAGACAGGAGGTAATGTAGTAGAAGTGATTGTCATGAAATTGTAAGTGATCATGATGCTAACATCCCAGGCAGTTAGTGTCAAAGAATACAAGAACTGAATCACTTTAGTTGTATAATTCTTCCTCTTCTCTCTTGATTTACTGTTAAAAATTAGTCTTAAGGACATAAGGCTAGGGATGCAAAGTGTCCACTTCTGCTCTGGAAATGCTGCTGTAGAAAAAGTGTTCATTATACTGTACTAAATCCTCAAATTGATACCCAGTGTCATCTTTACCAATTCATAAGTAATTAGGGCTGAAGTAGAGAGGGCACATTTTGCAGAAATACAGTTATCTCCAAACGGATTAATGACCACAAAGCTTCAGTGCTATGATGGACCTAATATAAGCTAACAGATTAATTAATCAATCAATAAACACTTATTATGTGCCTACTGTGGCACAGTGCCAAGCATTGAGGATATAAAAAGAGACAAAAGATAGTCCTTTCTCTTAAGGGGTTTAAAATTAATGATGGTGGTGGCATGCAAACAAATATATACTAAGTAGGCTTTATACAGTATAAATAGGAAAAAATTAATAGCAGTAAGGTACTGAAATTAAGAGGGGTTGGGAAAGGCTTCTTGTAGAAAGTAGGCGTTCAGATGGGGCTTAAAGGAAGTTGGGGAGGTTGGTAGCTGGAGTGGAGGAAGAAGAGTGTTCCAAACATGGAAGGCAGGCAGAGAAGATGCCTAGAACTGAGAGATGGTGGAACATCTTTTTGTTGAGTTTGGTGAGTATCACTGGATTGAAGAGTACTAGAAAGGTAGGAAGGGGCCAAAGAATGAACAACTTTGAATGGTAAACAGAGGATTTGGTTCTGGAAGCAACTGGAAGCTGCTGGAGTTTAATGACTTAGGGGTGGGGTGGGTGCGATGACATGATCAGACCTGTGCTTTAGGAAGGAAAAAAAAAAAGAATGCAAACTTTGCCATTGATGTCCTGTGAAATATTTGTTCAGAAAATGAATTATCGTACAAAAAACTGTAGAGTCCCCAGAATTCCATGATTTGAGACAAGTCTGTAGCTTAAACACTGAAATCCACTGGTTATTAACTATGCATACATACTACCTTGAAGAACGAAATTGTACATTAAGGCTGTGGCAGACAATGTGGAAAATGAGCTAAAACAGATTAAATACACAGGATCTCTTTCTGCCATTTTTGAAAAAAAAAGACAAATATAACGAATAGAAAGTAAAAAAAAAATGATCATAGCCATACCACTGCTGGGTTTATACCCCAAAGAGATAATAAGAAAAATGACTTGTACAAAGATATTTATAGCCACACTCTTTGTGGTGGCAAAAAAAATTGGAAAATGAGGGGATGCCCTTCAATTGGGGGAATGGCTGAACAAATTGTGGTATCTGTTGGTAATGGAATACTATTGTGCTCAAAGGAATAATGACCTGGAGGAATTCCAAGTGACCTGGAATGACCTCCAGGAATTGATGCAGAGCTAAAGGAGCAGATCCAGGAGAACATTGTACACAGAGTCTGATACACTGTGGTACAATCAAACATAACAGACTTCTCTACTAGCAGCAATGCAAGGATCCAGGACAATTCTGAGGGACTTATAGGAAAGAAAACTATCCACATCCAGAGAAAGGACTGTGGGAGTAGAAACACAGAAGAAAAACAACTGCTTGATCACATGGGTTGATGGGGATATGATTGGGGATGTAGACACTAAACAATCATCCTAATGCAAATATCAATAATATTAGAAATAGGTCTTGATCAATGACACATGTAAAACCCAGTGAAATTGTGGGTCAGTTATGGGAGTCGGGGTGAGGGGCGGGGGAAAGAATGTGAATCCTGTAACCATGGGTAAATGATATAAATTAATTAATTAAAAAAAAAGATCAGTCGTGAATATGAACTTCAAAAGAACCTACTTAATATCTTCTTTTTGGTATCTAAAAAAATCTTGCCTGAGAACAAAAAATATGAAAGCATTGTAATAAACTGATTGGAAAGAAGACCTCTTCTAATTTTAATCTCAGTGAGTTTTGTAGTTTATGAAAATTTACAGAATTTTGTAATAATTTAAAAAAAATTAACAAAAAACCTTCAAAAATAGACAAAGGTAGGAAATCTTATGACTGGTGAATTACCAAATGAAAGGCACTGCTCATATTGAGGAACACCTATTAAAAAAGTCTTTAACTTAATCCCCAGTCTGGATACTTTCCTGAGTCATGGACGGAGGACTAATTATTTCAGCACATAAAAAAGCAGAGATGTTCTCAACTCAGATAAATAGCAAAAGTATAATAGGGTTTTTCTTCATATGTTCCATAAAACAAGAAGGTATTATTTTAGTAATAACAGTATATTAAAATGCTAAAACTTAATCCATTCTAGTAGAAAGCTTTACTATTTATCTAGATTTTATTCAATTAAATATAAACCAGAAAACATTAGCTTTCTTGATAAACACCCTCTGCTGGGGGTTATTGCTTATTTTTTTAAAGTTACCACTAAAAAGAAATTTCACAAGTAGTACAAGGCAGACTGCTAATGAGCTCTGCACAAAAGCACAAGAAGAGTAGAAGAGAGGTCAAGATAGTGTAGTAAAGAAAGCCCTGAATTAGGAGCCAGAAGACCTTGGTTCTAGTCCCAGCTCTGCCATCAATAGGAAGATGACCTTGGGCTTGTCATTTATAGTCTTTTGATCTTAGTTTCCTTATCTATAAAATGGTGACAAGAAGACTTACTCCATACAAAAACATTTTGTAAAGTGGGCAAAATACTAGGAATTTTTGTTATATGTACAAGGGTTTTGATTTCTTTGTGTGTGTATGTTTATGCTGAAAAAAGGATTTTATTCTCTGCGAAAACATTTCTCCTTTCATCTTTAAAAAGCTGTTAATTTAAAAAAGAATAAAAAGCACAATAACAACTAATATTCAACTGCTTTCCATGTTTTTATTACCTATGATTAGTATATCTCCTCACTTTTTTCCATAAAACAAACCCCCCAAAACCACTATAAGGAAACAAATGCAAGCTAAAAAGATGAATACTGTCATTTCTGCTATAATACTTGTTTTGAAAATATGAGTTTGTTCCTACATGATTGATATATAAAGGGGATAATTTGGACACAACAGAAATAGTTTGCTTATAAGTATTTTTGTCCAAAAGAAACAGTTATGGAACAGAGAAAACTACTTCCAGTTGCAGAAGAAACAAAAGGACAACGAGCTATACACATGCACATTCAGTGTTATCACTTTCCATATAATTTTAGCTAACTTTCCTTCTACCATTTAACAATAATTCCCAAGGTACAATACTTCTTACGCTCAATTCCCCAGGCAAACTTCAGGTCTTTTCAAGGTAAAATGCCTTGTTGTTATTCAGTTATGTCAAACTCTTTGTGACCCCATTTGAGGTTTTCTTGGCAAAGATACTAGAGTGGTTTGCCATTCCCATCTCCAGCTCATTTTATAGAGTAAGAAATTGAGGCAAACTGGGTTAAGTGATTTGCCCATCATCATGCAGTTAGTTAGTGTTGGAGGCCAGTGTTGAACTCAGGAAGGTGAATCTTCTTCATTCCAATATTAATGCTTCAGCTAATGTGCCACCTAGCTGCAATATTTATTGTATGTCCTCTTTTGCAATAGGAACTGTGGGGAGAGGTGGACCAGTCTAAACCATGAAATCTACTTCCCCCACCCTCAGTCATGTTCTATACATGTCACTCCCCATTCTCTCAAGTTGTCACCTGAAGTTGCCCTCTTGATTATTGATTTTGCCAATCCTGACCCTGTGGTCATAAGGTATAAGGTTGAGCAGCAGCCTGAAGCCATAGACATTATTACTATTGATTGTAATATTTATGCATTTTAAAAACACTGACTATACAAAATTATGCTACCATTTTAATTAAATTCCCATCTTTTTATATTAATGTTTAAGTTTTGAGGTATTGTGCCCTAATCCCATTATCCATATAAACCTTGTGGTTTTCATTGTGTTTTGCATAATGTAGTGATTTTAAGGTACATATATGTTGAGTTATGACAGAACTGACTACATTCCCAAAGATGACATTTCAATGTTTTATATCTTGTTTTCTCTTATAGGTTCTACCTAAATGTTAGACATTTAGAAATTTCTATTATTTTAGAATTAATGGAGTTAGGCAGGCTTTTTTCCCTCTGCTGATACTGAAACAGTAAACTGAGTATTTTTTATTAGTCCACCAGTCAATATTTACTGAGTTCCACTATGGGCTGTTTTAATCAGTATGTTCCGTGACAGTCAGTAAGAATAGATAGGTAGCATATCTTCTGGAATCATAATCATTAAATTGATCAATATTATTTAAGTCTTTCAAAATAGTTTATCTTTACAAAGTTATTGTTATTGTAGAAATTATTTTCCAAGTTCTACTCATTTATTCTGTGGGAGTTCATACAAGTCTTACCAGATTTCTTTGATTGGCAGAGACAACAGGAGGACCAAGTCATTTGCCTTCCTCAAATAAACTCCTTGTGCCTTGCCTGCTTCTGTTAATGGCATTTTCCATTCTTTTAGGCATCTAGTGTAAAAGTTTGAGTAATATAGACTCTTTCTTCTTACCCATAACATGCAATCAGTCACCAAATCCTGCTATCTTTCCCTTCAAAATATTTCTCATCTTCACCTTTGTCCTTTTATTCCTCTCACCCAAAATATAGTATTGCAATTATCTCTCATTCACTTTACCTTCTAATCCATACTGCACACCATGGCCAGATATCTCTTCCTTGGATCTTCCTTTCATCATTTTACTCTCCTATTCAAAAAATTTCCCCATTACTACAGAATAAAGTTTAGATTATTTAGTTGGGCACTCAAAGTTCTCTACTTTATGACTTCAGTCAAACTTATTAGCCTTATCTCACTGCTCTGCTACATGAACCTTCTCCATCTAGACTAGTTTACTCACATCCTTCCAAATAAACTGTACATATGCATGTTTGGAGAACATTCTACAAAGATATTTTGCTTATGTCAATACTCTGGTGGATGACCCTCTCCATTCTTCTTTATTTATTAAATGGGCCCTACTCATACTTTCAGATTCAATTTTCTTCTATGATTTCTCTTATTATAGACTCTAATACAAATTGTCTGTATCATATACTTGATTTTTACAATTTGTTTTCTTGTGGTTCTCTTTTAAATATACCTGTCATCTCTCCAACTAGATTACAAACTCTTTGAAAGCAGAGATTGTTTCACATTTCTCTATAATTTCAACATGTGTCTAGCACAGAACCTTGCACATGGTGATGATTTAATTAATGTTCACTGATTGACTTCCCTTAAAAAAGAAAAGATGCAAGAGAAATGCTTTATAGAGTGTATGACAGGAAGCCATAAAAAGATTTTTTAAAAGAGTTCTAGAAAAAGTCAGCCAAACTAAGAAAAAGACAAAATTAGACTACAAACGACAGGCAAATAATACAATTGAAGAATCTAATTATGAAAGTTGGAATATATATAAATATAAAAACAGAATAGGGAGTGCATTTGTGATTTCACAGGTCCCTGGATAAGATAAGGCTCTGACAACTGAGGTTGACACCTTCTTTGCAACGTGTAGCTTTAGAATTGCCAGAAAGGTGAGAGATTAGGTAACTTTCCCAGGATTATACACTAGTAGTATATATCAGAGGAAGGAGATCAACATTGATCTTCCTTGTTCCTAGACTGACACTATGGTCACTATGCTACACATAATATACATACCCTAAATAATAATTTTCTAATGTTTTATTTTAAGAGTCATAGCTCTGACTTAGAGAAATTAAGATAGTTAATACTCTTGGAAGCATAGTACCAGATTTTACTTCTTTTTTCCCTCATTGTAAAGTAGACATATACAAGAGTCACACAGGATGGGAAGGTGTGAATGGGGTTACCATTATTTGAGGGAATGCCCACATTAGAGTGTTGGAATGTGAAGGGATAGTCATAAGATTGAAGCATCAGAAGTCAAGATTATAGGATTAGCTCTACCACTATTGAGAGGGTTTTGTGTGTGTGTGTGTGTGTGTGTGTGTGTGTGTGTGTGTGTGTGTGTGTGTGTAAAAGATGACTCTTGAGAAGCTGACAGATTTGAGAAGCAGAGAGAGACCATCTTCATCCAGATCACAGGATGAAACATATTTAAATGTAACAAGTAGGGGGTTTCTTACCTAGAAAGCAAAAATGCAGAAAGTATAGAAGACTCAAAGGCAAATTTTTTTGACAGAATGGGCATTTGGAAACAACTAAAAGATTATGAAAAGGGAATCATATAATTATATGATTCAAATTTCACTTCAGTAAGAAAATTCTGTCTTCCACGACTAAACAAATTTACTATAAGAGCACTTGTGGTCCTAGCTTAATTAAGTAATTCAGACAAATCATGGATCTAAAAATAACACAAGCCTTCTCTCCATTACATTAGATTTGCTAGAATAAATATGTATTGTTAACTTATTATATGAAGTTTAAGTTGGTGTGATTGATATTGGGATCATTCTAAAAGTTTTGTACCTTAATTCTTGGATTAATTCAAGATTGTATCTGTATGCTGCTGGAATAATTCTATTACCACAAAGGCAATTTGGTTGCCTAAACAGATGTGGTCAGCATATGTACATTATTTTGCTAAACATATTTTAGTCCTGCCCCAACAAGATGAAAACATCATTCTGGGTTCTTTATAGTTTATTTTATTTTATTTTTAATTTTAATTTTGAATATTTTCTCCTAGTTACATATTTCATGTTCTTTTCTCTCCCTCAAACCCCCCTAACCCCTGTTAGCTGATGCACAATTCCACTGGGTTTTACATGTATCATTGATCAAGACCTAATTCCATATTATTGATAGTTGGACTAGAGTTATCATTTAGCGTCTACATCCCCAATATCCCCAACAGCCCATGTGTTCCTCCTCCCACAGTTCTTCCTCTGAATGTGGCTAGTTTTCTTTCTCATAAGTCCCTCAGCTTTGCTCTGGATTGCTGCTAGTAGAGAAGTTCATTACATTTGATTGTACCATAGTGTATCAGTCTCTGTGAACAATGTTCTCCTGGTTCTGCTCCTTTAACTCTGCATCAATTCCTGAAGTCGTTCCAGGTCACATGGAATTCCTTCAATTCATTATTCCTTTGAGCATAATAGTATTCCATCATCAATAGATATCACAATTTGTTCCGTCATTCCTCAATCGAAGGACATTCTCTCATTTTCCAATTTTTAGCCACCACAAAGAGCATGGCTATAAACATTTTTGTACAAGTTTTTTTCCTTATTATCTCTTTGGGGTATAATCCAAGCAGTGCTATGGCTGGATCAAAGGGCAGATAGTCTTTTAAAGCTCTTTGAGCATAGTTCCAAATTGCCACCCACAATGATTGGATCAGTTTACAACTCCACCAGCAATGCATTAATGTCCCAATTTTGCCACATCCCCTCCAACATACATTACTCTCCCTTGTTGTCATTTTAGCCAATCTGCTAGGTGTGAGGTGATACCTCAGAGTTGTTTTTGATTTGCATTTCTCAAATTATTAGAGATTTAGAACACTTTCTCATGTGCTTATTGATAGTTTTGATTTCTTTATCTGAGAAATGCCTATTCATGTCCCTTGCCCATTTATTGATTTGGAGATGGCTTGATTTATTTTTTGTACATTTGAGTGATTAGACCTTTATCTGAGTTTTTTGTTAGAAAGATTTTTCCCCCAATTTGTTGTTCCCCTTCTAATTTTGATAGCATTGGTTTGTATGTACAAAAACTTTTTAGTTTAATGTAGTCAAAATTATTTATTTTACATTTTGTGATTTTTTTCTAACTCTTGCTTGGTTTTAGAATCTTTCCCTTTCCATAGATCTAAGTATACTATTCTGTGATCACCCAATTTACCTATAGTTTTCTTCTTTATATTCAAGTCATTCACCCATTCTGAGTTTATCTTGGTATATGGTGTGAGATGTTGATCTAGGGCCAATCTCTCCCATATTGTTTTCCAATTTTCCCAGCAGTTTTTGTCAAATAGCAGGTTTTTGTCTCAAAAGCTGGATTCTTTAGGTTTATTGAAAACTGTCTTGCTGAGGTCCTTTAGCCTTAGTCTATTCCACTGATCCTCCTTTCTGTCTCTTTGCCAGTACCATATTGTTTTGATGACTACTGCTTTGGAGTACAGTTTAAGATCTGGTACTGCTAGACCACCTTCCTTCATATTTTTTTCATTATTTCCCTTGATATTCTTAATCTTTTGTTCTTCCAAATGAACTTTGTTATAGTTTTTTCTAATTCAGTAAAAAGGTTTTTTGGTAGTTTGATAGGTATAGCACTAAATAGGCAAACTAATTTGGGTAGGGTGGTCATTTTTATTTGTGTCTTATTTTAAAAACAGCATATGTAAGTGTTTTTAAACTAACCCTTTATGTATAAAAACTTCAATGAAGCTTTATAGTTACAACATAAATTTCTATCCATAGTGGCAAGAGTTAAATAAAAAACATGAAGATGGAGATGTCAACCCTGTGGACAGTGAAAGTTAAAGGCACTGCCTAGATGTCAACAATGGAATAAGAAAAGGTGATGGGGAAGATGAAACTTGTATTGTAATTCTGCCCTTTGAGTAGATAAGAGAGAGTGATCCTGAAATGACAAAAGTTTCTCCTAAGTATTGATTCTTCTAACGTTCTAGAACATATAATAAGATAAGAAAATCAAGATTTTTTCCTTTTATTTTTTTCTATTTATTTATTTTTTTAAATTTTGAATATTTTCCCAGTTATGTTTCATGTTCTTTCCCTATCCTCCAACCCCCTCCTCCTGCTGTAGCCAACGCACAATTCCACTGGCTTTTACATGTATCATTTTTTTTTGCTTTCCAAAAATTATTATATTTTTTTGTTTTTTAATTTAATTTTTTAAAATTTTGAATAACTCCCCATAGTTACATGTTTCATGTTCTTTCCCTCTCCCCCAAATCCCCCACCCTCCTGTAGCCGATGCACAATTCCACTGGGTTTTACATGTATCATTGATTAAGACATAATTCCATATTATTAATAGTTGGACTAGAGTTATCATTTAGCATCTACATCTCCAATAATATCTCCATCAGCCATGTGTTTAAGCATTTGTTTTTCTTCTGTGTTTCTCCTCCCACAGTTCTTCCTCCGAATGTGGCTAGTTTTCTTCCTCATAAGTCCCTCAGCCTTTCTCTGGATCCTTACATTGCTGCTAGTAGAGAAGTCCGTTATGTTTGATTGTACCACAGTGTAATCAGTCTCTGTGTACAGTGTTCTCCTGGATCTGCTCCTTTCACTCTGCATCAATTCCTGGAAGTCGTTCCAGTTCACATGGAATTCTTCCAGTTCATTATTCCTTTGAGCACAATAGTATTCCATCACTAACAGACACCACAATTTGTTCAGCCATTTCCCAATTGAAGGGCATCCCCGCCTTTTCCAATTTTTTTGCCACCATAAAGAGCACGGCTATAAATATTTTTGCACGTCTTTTTCCTTATTATCTCTTTGGGGTATAAATCAAGCAGTGGTGTGGATAGATCAAAAGGCAGATAATCTTTTAAAGCCCTTTGGGCATAGTTGCAAATTGTCATCGAGAATGGTTGGATCAATTGACAACTCCACCAGAAATGCATTAAGGTCCTAATTTTGCCACATCCCCTCCAACATTCACCACTTTCCCTTGCTGTCATATTAGCTAATCTATTAGGTGTGAGATGGTACCTCAGAGTTGTTTTGATTTGCATTTCTCTAATTATAAGAGATTTAGATCACTTTTTCATGTGTTTGTTGATAGTTTTGATTTCTTTATCTGAAAGTTGCCTATTCATGTCCCTTGCCCATTTATCAATTGGGGAATGGCTTAAAATCAAGAATTTTTTTTCATCTTTTTTTTAATCCTTACCTTCTGTCTTAGAGTCAATACTGTGTATTGGCTCCAAGGCAGAAGAGTGGTAAGGGTAGGCAATGTGGGTCAAGTGACTTGCCCAGGGTCATACAGCTGGGAAGTGTCTGAGGTCAGATTTGGACCTAGGACCTCCCGTCTCTAGGCCTGGCTTTCAATCCACTGAGCTACCCAGCTCCCCCCAAAAATCAAGAATTTTTGAGGGATCACCCTTCCGACTGGCCAGCACCAGGCTATATTTTGGTCTCTCTCCTTATTGTACCCACTCTTGCATCATATTCAGATATGGTGCTTGGGCTCCTTAACAACAAGTATTTGGACATCCATTTACATGTTTTGTCTTTGATAATTATTGTTATTATTTCATCCATTATTTTGTCTTTATCCATTATTATACCTGTTGTACCCATTATTTCCATTAATCTGCCTTGAAAATTGTCCTCTGTATCTACAGTCCCTTTCAAAATGTCCAATTTTGTTACAGAGATAACATCTCTGGGAACCTGATCTCCTTTCTCTAGGTACACACTACTCTCTAGGTTGTAGAGATTTTAGGATTACCACAACTTTTACCTCTTTGATCTCACTATCTTTAGCTTTACTATTAGCTTCTCTCAATTGCTTTCTCATATCTTCTATTATGGTGTCCTTATATTCAGTAGACTTATCCTTGTCTGCTGCATAGATATAAGTGGCTTTCCTTTTGAGCTCCTCTAGACTCATTAGCTTCCAAACTGGACAATTTGACTTAAAGAACTTTTTTACAGCTGCACAGGCATTATTTACAAACAGTTGCTTGATGTGGGCAATGGGCTCTTCTGCCATCACATATAACTCTAGCTGTAATTCAGCTGCTTCCATTAGTTGGTCTAGAAAACTAGCTGGAGTCTCATCATGGTTCTGTCTAAGCTTTTCAAACCTAGACCAAACATCAGGATGACAGGAATGCCACCTCTATGATGGATTTTCTAGCCTGTTTTAATGTTCTATAATTTTGTACCAAATTAAGATACAATTCCTTGTAGTGCTCAGGCCAAGGAGTTAATGGAGGACTACTCCTAGTCTCTTCAATGAACTAATTCCTCTTTCTCTTGGTTAGTAATTCCTCCATGAGGAGAAAAAAGTCTACATAATCTGGATTGCAGATCATGACTGCCCTTTTGAACACTCTGATAATTTTATTAGGTTCATCAAAAAACATAGGGGTGCTGAGTTTTATTGCATCAAATTCAGCCACTGAGAATTGGTTGTGAGATTTAAGATCTCTCAAAGGAAACAAATTTGCAAGATTTTTATTCAATTCCTCAGCTTCCCTTTCTAGTCTAATTTGAACTTTTGCCTTTCCTTCATTTACATCATTAACCATTGTTCCATTCATTATTCCACAGCCATTATAGTTACCATTCATCATACCCTCTTTAAAACCTTGTTCCATTATGTCAATCTTAATCTGCATCATAAGCATCATTTGTTTTAAATCAGAATCCCTACACATCCATTTGACACCAGCTTTAACTTTACACAGAATTCCCAGAATCATCAAACCCATACAGACAAGAGGCAAATAAGAGTAGATCCTATGCACAGTTAATTTCATAATTGGTTTTAAAGACTCATAGCTTAATAGTACATAACACATTTCAGGAAAAAATGTGAACGACCAGTAGGGAACATACATGAAAGCATTGTAAAACATCACCATTACTGTTTGCAATATATCATCCGCCATGCAAGAATACTGTGGGAATAATATGGAATGTAAAATTGGCTGTGAAAAATTAGCAGCCACTTTGACAGAAAAAAGGGAAAAAATTTTTTTTCCTCAGCACACGTACAATATTGTCCCTTTAACAATCCCTTTAAATAATCCAGGTGTCAATCAACCTTAGAGATGCCACTTCAGGACCTTGGACACCTCCCTGCCTAGTAGTCAGCTAGATGGAACTTTCCGTCTACTGGCTTTTGACTGACAAGTCCAGCAGAATTCTTAAAGCTGCTTAACTCTCAACCTGCCTAGTAATAACACTCAGCCCTCAGTAAAAGATGTTTTAGCCTAGCCCAAACCTCTCTAAGTTTGATCTGCCTGGCTTTGCCAAATGAAATAAAAAATTAGTAAATTTGATGCTTAGTGATGTAGGGTTTTTCTGATAGTGTTTTAGAGCCAGTTATCAGAAGTAACACAGGTTTGGGAAGTGTAATAAGAGAAACTAGCAGGATACTGTGGAAATGGAATTAGCTCACCCTTATTCATTCTTTAGACTTTAGCCACCAGGAATATGTCACCCACCCAACTTAGAATTAAGTGGGGAGGGGGAAGGTCTATGTCCCACATGTGCTAGTAAGTGACAAATCAAAAACAAGTGACTGCCCCCTGGACAGTCCAAAACAAGGTTGAGACTGTCTTTTGCCCACGTAGAACTGGGGGGTGGATGCAGGAAGTGACAAAATGAACTATCTTTTAAATATGATGGTAACTTCCTGTGAGGGGGATTTTGCCCTTTGAACCTGGCCTTGAAGGAGCTTGGGTGAGACCTCAGATTGCTTCCTTTTGAATTGTCATGTGGATAAATTAGGCTGACTTCCTTTTTCTTTTCCTTGGTGTTTCTGGAGGCTCTAGCCTCAAAAGAGGCCTCTCTTCTTAGAGGATGCTGTGTGGCTAGAAGCCTTCTTTAAATAATCTCTGTGTCCCCTTTGTTGGGGCCCTTGAAGCCTTGCCTGGTTTGGGTCTCCAGACCAGGCAGAGTTATATTCTCACTTTCTCTCTCTCTCTCTCTCTCTCTCTCTCTCTCTCTCTCTCTCTCTCTCTCTCTCTCTTTTTCTTTTTTCCTTCCTTCACTCTTCCCAAATTGTAAATAAACCACTATAAAATTCATCCTGACTTGAGTCTTTTATTTTGGAATTGGATAATTCAATTCTTTGATGACCACAATTTTAAATATTAATATCCAGTCCAACCATAACCTGTTTCCCCTTTTACAATACCCAACCGATGTAAAAAGGTGGTTTATTAAAAGGGAAGGAAAGGAAGGGGATTGGGATAATCTGACTAAATGATGTAACTAAAACTCCCACCAAAACCCAGTAGTTGTCTTCACAAAGTTGTATCTGCTCTAACTGTACACTCTCTCTACTTAAAGATCCCAGCTCCTACAATACCTCACTAACTAAAATTTCACCCCTTAGATGGTAACTAGAATAAGAAAAGGCTGGAAGGTAAGCAAGATCAAGGGCTCAAAAGGGAGAGGATTTCACTGACAGTTGGCTTTAGCAGTTTTGTAAGAATCTCAGTAGATCAGGAGTAACAGGATACACAAACAGGAACACAGTTGAACCAGAAGGACAGCTGCAAGGAAAGAGAGAAATGGTCAAACTCACTCAGTCCACCTGAGGAGTTCAGTCTTTTAACTTTGCTTTATTTGTTCTTGCTGTCTTGAGAGATCATTGGCTTCTAATTGCCAAATTCTAGCCTTTAGAGACTGGTTTTCCACTATAATCTTTTGGTTTTCCTTTTCAGTCTGGTCTGTTTGGTTCTTCAAGGCTTCCAGCTGGTCATTTCTGGTCTTCAATTTGCTTAGCAATTCATTCATTTGATTTCTGAGCCTGACTTTCCAATTGCGAAATTCTGCCTTTTAAACTGTTATTTTCTTGCCAGATCTCCTCCATCTTTCTCATAATCTCAGATTTGAACTCTTCAAGAGCTTGTGACCAGTCTTCATTTTTTGGGGAAGGTTTGGATATGATTACTTATTTGTTCTCCTCTGCTGTTTGCTCTGTTGTCTGGATTTTTTCTGTGTAAAAGTTGTTGAGTGGTAAAGATTTCTTCTTGATCTTTCTCTTCTGGAGCTCTTACATCTGGCTTGCCATTGATAGCCCAGCGCCCTCTCAGCTTTATCCTCACGCCTAGGGTCTGTCTGTGCTCTTTAGGCTCCTGAGGTCTCAGGTCTAGTTGTTCTCAGGGTCAAGCCTCCTGGTGGTCCCCTTGCTTTTTCCTCTGACTGAAGCGCCTTTAACAATCTCAGGGAGCTGCTTCCCCAGTCATGCACCCCTCTGTGCTGGGTCCCCACCCAAGGTCCGCACCTGGGCTCAGGATCCACGTCTGCACCTGAGTTCAAGCCTGCATCCATGCCTGAGCTCAAGGTCTGTGTTCAAAATCTGGTTCTTTAGCCTCTTGGGGTCTTATTTTTTGCTGCTCACAGGAGCTGGCCCTGGTGAGCTGCCAAGAACTTAATGAATGCCCCAAACTTGCTCTAACTCTTGTGAGCTAGCTTTGGCCCAGTAGATAGTGTGTGGGTGTGTGTGTGGTTGCTTAGCTCACATTTTAGTGAGAGCTATTTCACCCCCTTGGAAATGCCCCCAATCCCACATACCTTCAATGCTGCACCCTGTTGTGGGGTCCCTTTGTTCGTCTGGATTTGTTTTTATGTCTTCTTGAGGAGTCTTATATGTGTGGTTTAGGAGAGGTTAAGCAGCTGCTTTTTACTCTGCCACCATCTTAACCTGGAAAAAACCTCCATCTGTGACACCTGAGGAGTTCAGACACACACTCTCAATCACTTCCAGGGAGATCAACTGCTCTTCAGGAGAAAACTCACACTGACAAATTCCAGAGTTCTGGAATCTTCCCTGTCTCTGCTTTGGCAGCAGCTCCTGCTTTTCCATGTCTCTGCATCCTCTGCACACACTTTACATAGAACAGTATTGACTCTTCTAACATTCTAGAACATATAATAAGATAAGGAAATCAATAAATTAAAAAATCTATGACTTTGTTGAAATAAAATGCAAAGGTAACAAGTGAATTTTGATTTTAGGATATTATAAAAACTTGACATTACTAAAAAAAGCATTATGAAATAAAAGAATGACAAAAATACAAGCTTAAAGGAGATATAAGAAGAAAATCATTTGGTGAAAAAGATTCTCCAATCACTGATTTTTAGAATGAGTTGTCTTATATTCATTTAAAACTTAATTTTTATAACTTAATTCAATTCAACAAAATTTTATATGTGCTAGACATTACATACAGGGCTGAAGATTTAGAGATAGATACAACATAGTCCCTGCATTCAAGGCCTTCACAGTTTGATAGAAGGAGAAGGTGTACATTTATGACTATTATTATAAGGGAACATGTTGAGATGGGAAATCTGTTTGAAGAACAGGGATGCCATGAACCATGGCACATAAAAACAGAAGGCAGAATGAAAATGGAAGATGAAAAGTTGAAAAGTCATCCCTTTTGCCTGTGAAGTATGGAATAAGCCTGAAAAGATGGTTTTGGGGCAAGTTTATGGAAGGCCAGTGATGAACTTTTAAGGGTTTTTGAGTAGGAGAATTATCAGAGTGATTCATTAGGAAGATTACTCAGGCAATGATGTGAAGGACAGATTGGAAAACAGATAAATTAGAGACAGAAAGAAGAGTTAAGAGCCTGCTCACTGGTTTAGGTGTGAAGAGATTAGGGTAAAATTAGGGCAATTATAGCTAGAATGGAAAGTAGGGGATGAATATGGAAGAGAGAATAAAGAATAAGGAAAATGATTTAGCAACTAATTAGTTCAGAGGCTAGGTAAGTGGGAGACTGATTAACTGGGAGGATGAGTACCATCTATAGAGTTAGAGAAGTCAGAAAGAAAGGTAGGATCTTGGGAAGGGGAGAAGAATAATGAGTTCTGTGTTGGATATACTCAGTTTGAGGTGTTAGCAGAGCACAGAGGTAGAAACATCCATCATGAAACTGGAAATAGGGAAATGCATCTCTATAGAAATGTTGGATTGAGCTATGGATTTAGGAATCATCTGATAATTGAAACCTTGGGAATAGATCACATCACCAAATGACAGAGAATAGTGAGAAAAAAGGGCAAAGGAAAAACCCGAGTGACGGCTACTTAAAAAAAAAAGTTTAATGGTATCTTTTTTCCTATCATCATCTATATTATCTAATATTTTCCTCTCTTTTACCTCCCAGAGAACTGTCATTTATAGCAAAGAATAAAAATTGAAAAAAGTCATTAAAATGGCTCAATACATAGAAAATGTTTGGCATTATGTTTTTTACACCTCTTCTTGACTCCCTTCCCACCTCTTATTTGGGGTCAGACTTTGTCATTATAAAATCAGAGAATTGAGTTTGGATTTTTTCTAATTCAGTGCTAATGTAAATATTTTGGTTGTATATATGTATATGTATATATATGTCTATATACCTATATGTAGGTATATACATATATGTATGTATGTCATATATGTATATATCTTCCTAGGCTTCTCCTTATTTATCACTGCCTTCTTTATATTCATCACTTCTATCATAGTAATATTCCATTATATTCATATATCACAATTTGTGAAACTATTCCTTAATCAAGGAGAGTCAACTTTTTAAAAAATGCTCATATAATTATTTTGGTCTATATAGCATTTTTTTGTCTTTTCTTTTATGCTACCACCAAAGCGATTGCTACAAATTTGGTTTTTATGGAACCTTTCTTTTTATCATTGGACCTTGGGATTCAGGCCTGGCAGTGTGATATCTGGGTCAAAAGGTATGAACACTTTAATCATTTCCTTAGTATAATTTTAAGTTATTTTCTAGAATGTTTGAATTAGTTAACAGCTGTACCACCAGTACATTAGTATGGAAAGACATCCCTTTAAAGTGTGGAAGAACAATGAAGAGTTAGAAAATGAAACAGTGGAGATATGGCTAGATAAAGTAACATAAAGAATCACAAGCTTAGAGCTGGAAGGGGTCTCAGAGGCCATCTAATGCAACTCCATCATTTTGTAGACGAGGAAAATAAGGCCCAGGGAGGTCAAATACTTTTGCCGAGGTCACACAAGTAGTAAATATGGTGTTGTGGTATCATAGAAACTAAGGACGGAGAGAGGCTATCAGAAAGGTTAGAAAAAAGCCTATTATGTTAAATAGATAAACTGTCAAATACCACAGAAAAAATTGGAAAAGAATCAGACAGAAGACAGACCACTAGATTTGGTAATGGGGAGGTTATTAATGATCTTGGACAAAGAAGTTTTAGGAGGACAATGAGGACAGAAGTCAGATTGCAATAGCCTGAGAGATGATGAGCACAGGGAATCAGCAGGTGTAAACTACCCTTTCTATAAATTTAATAGTGAAAGACAGGAGAAAGATAGGACAAGAGTTGAGGTGGGAATCATGGTCAGGGAATATGGAAGGTCTGAGTTTGTTTGTAACCTGAAAAGAAAACATTAGAAGATAGGGAGAGATAGAATATTCAGAGTGGGGATCATTGATGGAAGATCACCAGAAAGCTTAGCTTGGCCAAGAAGTTAATTCTTCCTCTAGGAAGGAAAGAAGATAATAGTGAAATCCATAGACTATCAATTAATTTATGCCAGATCACAAATGAAAAGATAACAAATACAAACCTGGTGTCTCTATATGATTAAGCGATAAATAATAGCCAGCATTTATTTGTTAATGTTTTGAGATTTGCAAAGCACTTAAAAACTACATTTGATCCTCACAACAACTTTTTGGAGTAGGTGTTATTATTGTATCTCTATTTTATAGATGAGAAAATGGAGGCAGGTAGCAGTTAAATGACTCACCTAGAGTCACATAGCTAATAAGTATTTGAGACTAGATTTGAACGGCAGTCTCCTGACTCCTGGTCTAGTGTTTTATCCACTTTGTCATCTAGAAACCTGAAAGAAAATTAACAAAATCTTTTGTTATCTCCTTGCTTTGGAGAATGGAGGAGAAGTAGAAAACAATACATCCAAGAAAATCTCGTGCAGGTGGTAGTCAGAGTTGCATTACAACAAGCCAATATCAGATACAGGGATTATGAGATGAGCTGAAAAATGCTGAATCAAATATCAAAAAGTGAAGGCAAAACTGTTTCCAGTTTAGGTTATAATTTTTTTTTGGCACCAGGCAAGAAACCTCCAGCTGGGGAGCTTACATCATCACCTCTCTCATTATTTGCCATGGCAACAAATACGTTCAGTATCTGGTGGGTGAAAGTCTATTTTAGATTTTTCTGGTAACATTAGGATCAACTATTGACTATCAGGAAGAGCAAAACCCCACCTGGGAAAAAGGCATCATGATGTAGTCAGAAGATGTGAACCAAAGTCCTAACTCAGTCACTAACTGAGTAGTGAACCATAGGCAAGCTACAACCTCCTTTGACCCCAGATACTTAGTTTGTATAATGAGAGAAATGAATTAGATCACTCCAAGGGCCACAATTTTATGAAATGGACATTGAAGTTTTCTTAATTATTATCCAATCCCACTAGAAACTAGATTTTGGGAATAGGGCTGTTTAGGAAGAGGACCAGTGCATGTGATTAAACTTCAAGAAAGGAACTGTTTCATCTTTGCCATTATATTGTCATAGTGCTTGTATTGAGTACATACTTGCTAATTGATTTATGATATTCTCTAACGCCTTCTTCTAACTTTTAGCAACTTGAACGGGTTAGAGTTGTTTTTTTCCTACTCCCTGTGGGCAAAAGATTCTCAAAATGCTCAAACTCATGGCATCGGTGTTAGCAGTGTTATATCTAAGAGGGCTCATTCTCAGGGTAACAGTTTATTTCAGATTAGGTTATTTCCTACTTCAACTACATCTCACAGAAATATGTATTCTACCAAAGCAGCTTTCTGATGTGTGTTGTTACAGGAGGATTTCCCCCGAGATTTACAGATCACAAATAGGGTGTTTTATCACCTCCATAGTAGTTAGCTTCCAATAGACTGAGGGTATTGGCCCAAATGCAATTTGCATTAAGTTCTACAATAGTATAAACATTCCAGAACATCTGATTGCATAAAAAGAATAACCATAGTAATTATGGGTCCCCTCTTGATCTCTAAATGCAAGCAAAAACATCATGTTCTATTGCATATTCCGAAACCATATTTTATTTATCTGTATTTATATTATTTATATAATTTTAATGTTATTTTATTATTATTTAGACTATGTTATTATTATTATTTATTTGCTCCTTTGGAATTTGATTTCTGATTTGCCTCCCCTCAGTCATCTAATTTAATCATATACTTATAGATGTATTGCCGTTTTTAAGTGCTTTTGACTTCTCTAAGTCAATATAATCTTCATTCCAGGCATTAGATCATCATCTTCATTATCATCATCATAATTATCAATACAGTACTTTCATCTTATATAAAGAGTTTTACTTGCATCATGCCATTTAATACTCTTGACAGCCTTCCGAAGTAGGTATTATAAGCATTATTTTTCTCACTTTCCAGATGATGAAATGACTAGCTTATAAACTCCGAGTGCAAATCGAAAGATAATTTTCTTGCTTTGTTTAGTTCAGATTTTTTTTTGGTTATATTGCTAAAACAGAAATGTTTTATATGATTTCACATGTATAATTGATATATCGTTTGCATTCTCAGTGGAGGGGAGGAGGAGGGAAAGAATCTGCAACTCAAATCTTAAAAAGAAAGATAATTTAAAATAAAAATTTTAAAAGGAAAATGATTCCTGGCTTTAGAATTTTATAGTGCTTCCTCAGGGGTATTAATTATCTTTTTTTTTAAGCCCTTAACTTCTGTGTATTGGCTCATAGGCGGAAGAGTGGTAAGGGTGGGCAATGGGGGGGCAAGTGACTTGCCCAGGGTCACACATCTGGGAAGTGTCTGAGGCCAGATCTGAACCCAGGACCTCCCATCTCTAGGCCTGACTCTCAATCCACTGAGCTACCCAGCTGCCCCTATTAATTACCTTTTAAAATAAAGTAATCAACATATTAAAAATCAAGTTTAAGAAAAATACAAATGACAAGAATTTGGATGGGAAGCTCAATGAATATGGACATTTTGGACAAACATTTCAGATGGACAATGAGCTGGACTCAGAATTCAGCGGGGAAAGGATGGGATGGGTTGTATTTGGGAAAGTATGTAAAGCTTTCAGGGATCTCAAGCTGATCTTTGCTTTCCAAGCAGCCTTTTAAATGTCAATATTCTCCCAGGGATGTCATGTAACTATGAATCATATTACACAACAATCTCAGAAGGTTGTGTTTTTAGATTACATGTGGAAAGATTTATGGAGAATACAGGTAGGTTGTAGCATATTATTAATGATACATTACTACTTAAAACTTCTTTCAGTTCTCTTGGTCTCAAGAAGAAGCAAATATGTATCTTCCTAGGAAAGAAGATGGGCACTTCTGAATGCTTAGGCTATGTTTGACTATTGTTTCAGACATAGTTGCCATGCTTTCTTAAAAGTGGGTCATTGCAACAAAGGAATCAGGATGCTTTCTTTGGTATCAGAGAGCACTTTTGTGGAGCCAGAGTTAGAAGGGGACTTGAAATCCTTTTCATGAAGACAAAAAAGTAAGATTAAATTGTACATCCTCCTTGAGGCTGTTTATGGAAAGTTATATACTACTTAAAGGCAGTGTTGTTCTGGGTCTGGCTCTTAATGGCTCATGAGAGCTGATTGTTAAATTTTCAGTGTGAGCATTTACACCTGAGAAATCAGCAAAAGCTACAAATCTCAGAGCTTGGTTTATCATTTGTTAATTCTAGACTTGAGAAAATAGTAATAATGTAGATTAAACTTAAAAGTGTGCTGTAGACACATTCCCCGCCCCCCCCCCCATGGGAGTTGGCCATTAAACAATTACCAGAACATACCTGCTCATAGGAGAACTGTGAAACTAGAACAAGTCAGAATAAGAACATGTAAAATTTGGACCAATGAATTTTTGCTTTCCATAGTTGAAATAGTGTGCTTTATGACATGTACCTAAATATAAAAGTTTAAGTCAGAGAGATTTATACTTCCCAATGTGATATGTTCACCTAATAAATTCCAGAATCTTATGTGCATGGAGAGGGGGATAGATAAACCATATAACCTAGGAATTTCCCTGAAAGGACAGTGAAAAGCAGAGGGATTTTGTTTTTGTTTTGAAAATTTCGAGGGCCCAAAGTAATTGATGTAGTTCAGAAACAAAGTACAAACTGGGTATATTGGGGAAGGAAAGGACATACTTTTTCTCTAATAGGCAATCCATGATGTCTGACTATCGTACATATTTGGCAGTAAAAAATAAATTAATAAAGAGGTTGCAAAAGGCAACGAGGAGAAGAAGATAGTATGGTCATCTTTTTAAAGTTAACAAATATTTGGCAAAAGATAATCTGATTTTTATTTCTGTTAGGTAAAAGTATAGTGACAGTGGGATAGTAGAACATGGTTTTGAGATCCAAAAACCTAAGCTCAAGTCATTGCTCTGACAGTTACTATGTGACCCCAATGAAGTGACAATCAATTTATGCCTCAGTTCCCCATTTGTAATATAGTAAAGGATATCATGAAAAAGGTATGAATTAAGAAGATGGCCTAGTTATAGGATGGGAATGAAGAATCATTGATTGACACTATAGCTGTCATGGCAAATGGATTTAAATATTTGAAGAGTTGTAGAAAATGGATTGGATTTATTACACTTAATTTCAAAGACAGAATTTTTTTATCAGTAGAAGATATAGAAAGGCAGCTAAGTGATGCAGTGATGGGCCTAAAGTTAGGAGGACCTGAATTTTAAATGCAGCCTTAGACACTTACTAGTTGTACAACCCTGTGCAAGTCACTTAATCCTGTTCACCTCACTTTCTGGGGAAATGAGCTGGAGAAGGAAATGGTAAGGACTTTGGTATCTTTGCCAAGAGAACCCCTAAATGGAGATACAAAAAGTTGAATATGACATAACAGCAGAAGACCCAGAAAAGGAGGTTTCAACTTGAGGAAAACAGTTCTACAATAAGAGTTGTCCCAAAGTGAAGCGGGTTGCTTTCAAGTGGAGGTACAATCACCATCTCTGGAGGGTGTTAGAGAAGGGGTAGATTTATGCTTTCAGTTGTGTTGAACTAGATGCACAAGATTCTATGACTTTATGAAAACTACAATGTAGAATTTTTTTTCTTCTGGATTCAAATCAGAATTTTTTTCTGTTGTGTTCTGAAAAGGAGGTAGCCTGACATAGTGGATAGAGACAGATTGGAGGCCAGATGAAAGAGACCTTTCAGGGAAGCAGCATGGGTTTGGGTAGTGGTTAAGAGGCCTGGATTAAAAACCAGAAAAAATCCTCCCTCAGGTACTACTGTATGACTTTAGTCCAGTTCCTTAATTTCTCTGGGACTTAGTTTTGTTTTATTTTGTTCTGTAAAACAAGACAGTGGGGTTCTGTGACCTCAAAAACCCTTCCAGTTCTAAATGTCTTGCAATGACTCTAGTTCCCTGATTTTTAGATGTCACCCAGGAATTCTCTTTATTAAAGAAATCACAAGTCCAGACCCTGTCTTTTTATTAAGTGATAACAAATACCTGGTTCAAGTGATATTATTCAATATTTGAAGATAACAAAGATAAACCCCCATACCACTTTGCATTTTTTTCCCATTTCTGCCTAGTATCAATCACAGTATTTTGCCTATTTCACATAAATACAAACCTAAGTCTTATAATAAGGGACCTTAAGAGAGAGGAAACCCAACTCTTCCCTTTGTTCTAATTGGATTATAGGTTTCATAAAAATAGGGTCTTAAATTCCAAACAAAAGCTATTTTTAAATATGCCTCTCCAGGCACAGTACAGGCGCACAACTAATACGAGGTATATTTTAAGTTATCAAAGCTTAATACTGCAGTGAGATTTATGAGATACCCTTTATTGTTAAATGAATGAACATTGAAGGAATACTCTGATGCCTCATTGGATTGGTTTCTGATTGTGGGGTATGGACAGTGGTTGATTAGAGAGCAGAATGTATTGTAGAAATAGCATTAAACATTCTAGCCAAACTAGCCTTGTTTTTATTTTTTTGCATACATAACTAAATCAGTAATTTAGTTGCCATCTAGAGGATCAAAAAATAGGCTGCGTCTTCCCAGAGTTATTCTATTTAACTTTGCAAAGGGAACTATGGATTTACCAGCCTGACATTGGGCTAGTCCCTGTCAGAGTTACTTAACTTTTCAGAGTCCACTTACATTTTTCTTTAAGTGGAGTCTGCAAGGGGCCAAGGGCTGAGAGCACAGTGGATTCCAGGGCATGCATGCTTGCTCCAGGTTATTAAAGCCCCAGCCTCAAAGCACCCAATCCCAGCTCACCTCCCGGCGGGATTCCTGAGCTCTCAGCGAACGGGACGTTCCGAGCCCTCGAGCGCCAAAGTTTCCCACGTGCACGTCCTCCCCTCCCACCAGCCCGCCCCTCCCTCCTTCCCCACGTGTCTTCTCTTCCTGCTCGGTCGGCAAACCCGCTCGGGGCGTTCCGCTAGGGGAGGGAGGAGGTAGTGGTGGTGGGGCCTGGGACGCGGGAAACGGACCGGGCCAGTACTGTGCCGCTCCCGGGGCCGGAAAGTCCAGGACTCGGGCGAAATCTAAGGGGAGCCGCGCTCTGAGGAGACGGCGCGCTTCGTGCTCTCGACCGCCCTTCTGCCTCCGCTGAGGCGGCCCCGCCTGGGGCTCTCCTCTGGGGAGGTAGGGGCGCTCCGCCGACACCGTCCTGGGCTAGATCCCAAAGAGTCGCCGCGGCTCCCTCGCGTTCCCTCGAGCCCGAGCCGGGGGATGTTGCTGCTGCTGCTCCCGCCACCGCCGCCGCTGGTGGCGCTGCTGCTGCCTCCGCAGCCGTGGCCCTGCGGGCCTCGGAGTTGCTGCTGCGGCTGTCGCTGCTGCTGCTGCTACCGCTGTCGCGCGAGCCTCGCTGCCGCCTCTCCGGCTCGGCCTCAGCCTCTCCCTCAGATTCCGCAACCGCGCGGGCGGCGGCGCCGGGCACCGAGGAGGCGCCAGCGGAGAGGAGGGGCTGGAGCCGGGGCTGCTGCAGCAGCAGCAGCAGAAGGCGGAGCCGACCACGGGGCCTACCTCGCCTGGTCTTTGCCCCTGCCTTCTCCGCTCCTACCGGTTCCCCTCTACCTCCTCCCTGTCCCAGCCTCCCGTTGCATTCCGGCCCCCCTTTCCCCGGGGCTCGTGCTTTCCCAGGCTCCGGGACCCGAGACGCTACGGGGTAAGCCAGGCGGGCTGCTGCGGGGCTGGGCGGTCCAAACCTCCGCCTTCTCCTCCTCCTCCTCCTCCTCCTCCTTCTACTGCTCCGCTACCTGGGAGGAGTCCTTCAGCCCAGTCGAGGAGATGGATCCCCGGGGAAACGGTGAGAGCCTGCAGGGCGACGCCGGGCAAGGGGGTGGGCGCCAGGCCGAGGCCGCCGCCAGGGGCTCCGCTGGCCCCACAGGCCCCCTATTGCTGCAGGCCCGCCCGGCTGGCCGGCCCACCCTCCTCAGGTTCCCAGCCGCTTTGGGACTGGGAGGAGAAGGAGGAGGTGACGGCGCTGTCGCCTCCCTCATCCCAACTTTGAATCCTGAAGCTCACCCCCTCCCCAGTCTTTCTGAAACAACAGCCTAGAGCACAGACTCTCCCACTGACGTCAGGCCCCCCTCCCCCAGGTGTATGATTCTCTGGGGGACGGGCAGGCAAGAGAGACCCCTTCCACTCTGATAAAAATACAAGAGAACATTTTAGGATCGAAGACCTATTTTAGTGGGATAGTCGAATTAGGGCGGGAAAGGAGAGCCTGGAGCTAATTGACCGCCGCCCATGCTTCTCTTCTCCCACTTCCTTTTTGAAGATGAAAAAACACCCAGTGTTGAACTTAATCAGTCTTGCACGGAGTTGCTTCGTAGAGCAGAGGAAAAGAGACTGGTCTTGGAATGAGAGGATGGAGGTTCAAATCCCTGCTTTTTAGGCTTGGTATCTTTGTCCTCGGTTTCCTTTCTAGCAAAAAGAGAAGGCACGTTTTTTTCCGAGCAATTCCACTTTGCCAGTTACTAAGTGGTAGGGCCAGTATTAGAACCCGGGTCCTTTGGCTTCAGAGTGCTCAGCCTTTTCCACTGGTACAGGACTTAGGAACATTTAGCTTCTTCTACTATTGCACTCTGCCTCTTGAGGTAATTGAAATCCAATGAGCTATTGCAAGCAGACAAGTCCTTACAGGCCAGTTTAAAAAAAACAAACACTTCCATCAGTATAACCCATTGTATTGGCAATTCTGTTATCTATCTTGTTACCTCATTTTTATTCAAATATATCCAAATAATTCTGTTATTAAAATATACCTCATAAGGCTGGAGTTGAGGTAGTGATAAGTTTTTCTTTATAAATTAGAACTACGGGGGTTTTTGAGGTCATTTTAACACTTTGTTTTTCAGAGGAGGAAACTAAGGCACTGGAGGGGTTAAATCACTTAAACAAATTCATACAATTCAACAGGAGTAAGAAAAAAAACATATAAGAATACTCTTTAAGTTTCACTTTTGTTTCACAATATTTTATTTTCTGGTTTCTAGGCCAAAGTTCATGGCAAGATCCACAGATGAAGCATTTGTATAGCAAACTTGAACAAACAAACAGACCTTTGCTATTTGATTTTGCATCTCTTTTCTTTGTAAAAAATGTAAATTTGAGGCTCAAGGCTAGTTGAGCCATGATTCTTTCCTATAATATTAAGGGTTTCGAAATAGCTTCAGCTTCACCCTTAGATGCTAGATCCAGAGTGTCTAGTGTTTTGCTTCTAATTTTAGAAGTGAACAGTATTTACTGAGTGATCCCTGCTTAGAGGATCCAATGCAGAGCTTTGGAGTTGGGAATCAAGGGGACAGAGGTAGAAGGAGAGGGAATAAAATAAACAGAAAAAAGATGTTTTTTCTTAAGGAATATATAGGACAATACCACAGACAATTTTTTTGCACGTTATAGTCGAAAGAGAAATTCTTTTAAAAATGGGGTAATTTGAATTGGGTAATGTTAACAAATTACTTCGAAATTGTCCAACAAGGAAGATGGATTCAATTTAATAAGGAAAGAAAAAGGGGGATATAAGTTGAGAGAGATAACATGAATTCCTGGTTGTTGATCTGATATAACTATTTTAAAACGTATTTTCAAATTATTATTTTTCCTAAACACTAAGGCAGTGGGAGTTAAGTGACATGCCCAGGGCCCCACTGCTGGGAAGTATCTGTCAGATTTGAACCTAGGACCTCCCATCTCTAGGCCTGACTCTCAGTCCACTGAGCTACTCAGCTGCTCCCTTACATTTCTGAGGCCTAATTCAGGCCTTTCCCTTATTAATAATATTAACAAAGGGTAAGTCAAGATCATAGAATCCTAGAGGGGATCATATGAGGAGTGTTAAAGATGCCAGTCCCTCAAATTGGGACTCAACAAAGTAAAAGGACTTTGCCATTGTTATGTAGCTAATAAATGTGACTTTAGTAAGCTAGTATCTTTCCCTCCAAACCTGCTTTTTTCACTATTTTCTAAATGCTATCATGATTCATCCAATTTCCTGTGTTTGAGACTTTGATGTTGTCACTTATTCTTCCTTTGCATTTATCCTGTATCAGTCAGTTATTAAGTTCTATTGATTCTATCATTGTAATATCTTAGGCATTTCCGTTCTAATCTCACCATCCTAGTACATTATCAAATGTCTGGACTATTATTACAATATCTAAAAGTTTTTATTATTACTATCTTTCATTAATATTTCCTTCCATATAGACTACAATTTAACTGAATTGGACTAATTACAGGACAAACTTAACTTTATAATCTCCATGTTTAGTGCTTACACCCAACCTATGGAATTCCTTTACTCTTTCAAGTCTAAGCCAGTGCCACATCTTCTAAGAAGCTTTCTTTACCCTCTTGATCATGAAAGAGTAAGATTTATGAGATTATTAATTTGTACTATTCAATAGGAAACCTATGTAAAGGCAAGAAAAACTTTATGGAATACAAATTTTAGATCTCACCCAGTGATGTATTGTTCTCTGTTACACAGTAGTCCCTGGGGCTCTTTCTACTCCAGCAGAATTTCTCTCTCACATCATTCTGCTTTTACTATCACTGGAATTTACATGTTTATAATCTTATTTTTAGAGATTCTGTGTAGTATTTATATTGTCTAGTGGCTAGAGCACTAGGCCTGGAGCCAGAAAGACCTGAGTTCAAATGTAGCCTCAGATAACATTACTTTTGTCAGCCTGGGTAAGTCACTTAATTTCTGTTTGCTTCAGTTTCTTCTGTAAAATGGGAATAACGATAGTGCCTATCTCCCAGGGTAGTTTTGAGGAATACTTCTGAAAAAGCTCATAGAAGAATGCCTGCTACAAAATAAGTGCTTATCTAAATACCTTACTTCCCTTTCCTTTTCTCTCTTTCCCCCATATATAGAACATTTTTGCAGATTGGTCGAAGGTATAGTATCATTTTATAAATGGGGAAACCAAGAAACTGAAACTTTGAGTGGCTTATTTGATATCACATGGCTTTGCAGAGTTTAAAAAACCACACAGCTCATTATCTTGTTCAAATTCTGTTACTTGCTACCTTTCTGATTTCCGTTGTCACTTTTTCTTCTAAGGCCTCAATTTCCTTATCTTTAAATGATAGAACTGGCTTATATGATTTTAAAGTTCTTATGAACTTATATCTCTCACAGAACTGTTTAGAAAGGGTGACTGGCTTAAGACATTAGTATTTGATGCTTTAAATACAGGTTGTCTCAAAACTCTTAGTGCTCTTTTAAGTCTTTATCTTAAAATGGCACTAAAAGTTGGAACATCTTGTATAAAATTTGTTACTGTGTGATAAGGGACATATTATCTATTTTATTTTTCTTTATTAAATGAAGCTTGAACCTTTGTTTCCTCAGTCATTTCATCTTTCACCTGCCACATTAGTATGGTTGCCAAACTCTAAATTCCTATGCCAGCAATTTTAACATGTTTTATTAAATATAGGTCTTATTAGTATATTTACATAACATACTGATTTATTTTGAGTCAGAGTGAATCACATTTTATTTGGGCTATATAGAATCATTATTTTTTTTTTAACCCTTGTACTTCGGTGTATTGTCTCATAGGTGGAAGACTGGTAAGGGTGGGCAATGGAGGTCAAGTGACTTGCCCAGGGTCACACAGCTGGGAAGTGGCTGAGGCCGGGTTTGAACCTAGGACCTCCTGTCTCTAGGCCTGACTCTCACTCCACTGAGCTACCCAGCTGCCCCCATATAGACTCATTATTAAGATACTTCAAAATTAATTTTTAAAAAACAATAAATTTTACAAACATCACTTTATAGTTAAAAAGAAATATTAAGATTTTCCTTCTAAGGCAGGATATCATAAAGCAGATAATTTAGTTTTTCTGAAGGAAACACACTGCACATCTTTATGATGCCTACACTTTGCCTAAACTATGCTAAGTCTTTGGGTTATAAAAAAGCATGATGTAGTGAGAAGAGCATTGGATTTGGCACCACACAACCTTGAATTCAGATTTTACTAACTACTTCTATCTGTGTGAAGAAAGTAATTTCTTTTCTATTTTCAATCCTACCATGGTGTCTTTTGCCCCTACCCCCTTAGGTATGGACCTGTAAAAAGGAATTCATTATTCCTTACCTCCTCCTTTGGAGGGGGGGAGAGAGATTAAGTCAATTTTCTGAGAGCTGTCTCTTTTCAACTGTTTTTCATTTTACCACTAAGAAGTTTTCTTTCCTAGTTTCCTCCTTTAGGTCAATCTTTGATGAAGATGTGACCCATCTAGTTAAAGCTCACCCCTCTAAAGGTACTTTTAATCCCATCTCCTTTTGTCTTTTCTGATAGATTGCCCCCACTATCATTCCCCTCTCTAGGCATTTCCCTCTCTAATTGTCATTAAATTCCTTTCTACAGAATTCTTCCCTGTTGTTTGCAAATATAAACACATGCAGGTATCCCCATCCTTAATAAGCCTTCTTTCTAAACGGACATTTCTGCTAGGTATCCTGTATCCATCCATCCTTCTCTCTGCAACTTTTTGAAAAAGCCATCTGCATTCCTTGTACTATTTTTGTAATTCAAGGCCCTTAGCCATTCTGGTTGTTCTCCTCCAAGGAACTAAGAACTAAATATGATTTACAGTTGTAATACAATAAGATATGATGGCATTATCAGTTCTGTTCCTGGAAGCTCTGCCTCTCCTAATGAAACCTCAGGCAACATTACTGTTTTTTTGGCTGCCACATCTCATGGCTGGCTTTGTTGTTAATACCTGGGTGAAAGACTCTATTTATCTCTGCTGAATTTCATTTTATTAGATTCAACCCTACTCTCTGGCCTGAGAAAATGCTTTTGTATCCCAACTCTGTCATCCAGTGTATTCACTTTTCACAGTTTGGTGTCATTTTCTCCCAACAGTTCAGTCATCTTTTCTGTGTCAATGATTCTCTCTATGTATCTAACCCATATCTTCCTGAAGTCCAGTCTTGCATCGACAGATGTCTTTTGGACATCTCTAATTGAATATCCTGTAGCATCTCAAACTGAATATATCTAAATAGTACTCCTGCCAAACATTTTCTCCTTTTCAACCCTCCCCTTTTTATACTTCCCTGTTACAGCTGAGGGGACCACTACATTTCCAATTACCCAAGCTTGCAACCTCATTGTCCTGTCCACTTGTACTCAGGCCACATATCCAGTCTATTGGTAAACCTTGGCTTTTCTTTCTTTGTGAAATCTGTTGTACATATCCTCATCTTATTTATCACATAGATACCACCCTGGTTTATAGGTCCTTATCACCTTTCACCTGAACTGTGGCAATTATCTTAACCCCTACCAGCCACAGTAAAACATACTGTCCCTTAATTCCAACAATATGATGTCAATGAGTCCTCTTCCATTATGAAGGAGGACAGCAATAATTTAGGTCCTCATCACCTTTCATTTGGACTGTTGTAATAATAGCCTTCTAATTGGTTTTCCTGTCAAAGTAATTTTCCTGAAGCATAAGTCAGCCTGCAATACCCTTATTGGTATAGGAATTCAGACCAATAACTACCCTGCAACTTTTAGAATTTCCTGGAGGTCCCTTGAGGCTAAGTTACTTGCCCAAAGTTACACTACCATTTACAATCAAGGCAGGACTTGAAGGCAGCTTTCCATCCTGGTAAACCAAGTTGTTAATGGAGACAAAAACAAACTAACAAAACCTTTCATGTTTTAAAAAGTCACTTAAGGGGCAGCTGGGTGGTGCCTCAGTGGATTGAGAGCCTGGGGATTTCCTAAATAACTCTGGGCAAGCCACTTAACCCAGTTGCTTACCCCTTCCTGATCTACCTTAGAATGGATACTTACTATCAATTCTAAGACAGGAGGTAAGGGTTTTTTTAAAGTCAGTTGAAACATTAGTAAAATCTATGAGAATTCAATAAACTTTATGTATTTTGTAATTAGGAAGGCTTATCATACTTAAAAACATTTCTTAAAATATTCTTTGCAATTTGTAAGCCCTAAAGATAAATAGAAAAAAAGCTTATGCTTCTAAAGTAAGAGAACTATAAAAACCAACATAAACACTTATTTCCTAAGTATTTGAATAATTATGAATTTATTAATTATATTTAATCAATTAGTCATAATTTTGGTGATGTTAATAAAATATTACAGAACATTTTGCTTTGATAGAAACCACCTGACAAGAATATAGTAGACAAAACTGCCATTTTTCCCTTCCACAAAGTCCAGTTTTTAATCTTTTTAGGCTTACATTTATATAATGCTTTAGGGTTTGAAAAGGGTTGTATATATCGCACTTCTTCCTTATAACAGCTATGAAGTATAGTAGTGCAAATATTTTCATCTTTGTTTTACAAATGAAGAAACTGAGGCCAATAGGGATTTCTATAAAGTCACATAAGTAATAAATGACATAACTTTTATTTAAAAGCAGTGTTTCTGATTTTTAAGTCCACCTTTTTTTGGCTGTTCTACACTGCCTTTCAGTAATATTTATATATATATATATATATTACTACCAATAGGAATAACAATTATGTTTACAAAGTGCTTCAAGGTTTGAAAAGTATTTTGCTCTAACAACCCTGCAAGGGAGATATATAGCATAAAATACAGTAAAATATTGTTTCTGCATATTTATTAAATCTGACATTAAATGCTGCATAAAGTAGAAAGCTTTTAAAGTCCCTTCCAATTACAAATCAATGATCACTAAAGTTATTAAATAATAAAAGTTGTTATAGTGAAGCACAGAAAAAAAATAAAACCAGATACTCAAATGGATAGTACGTCCAAATGCTATCTTTTAATATAGTTGACCAAAATAATGTTATTTTATTTCTCTGTACATGGCATGTGTTTAACTCCTAAAGAAACAAGGTAAGGGTGTTGAAAATTATACAGAAACCTATATGGTTTTAGTTCATCCTGTTCTTCCAGGCAGCAGACTTAATGTTTCTTAAATGCTTTCAGAATAATGGTCCATGAAAGATGAGGCATTGCTAAGAGCTACAGTGAAACAGGACCACTCAACTCCACATATAAATGTGTTAGGGCAATTAATTACTCCATCAAATAAACTCTCCCTCACTTAAATCGAATTTATGCTCAAGTCAAAAGATATCACTCATATCATTTTACATTTTGCCATTTTCAGGATATGAGAGTAATGAAGATGAAAGTAGTATATTTACACATATCTCCGTGTGTGTGTGTGTGTGTGTGTGTGTGTGTGTATATAGAGAGAGAGAGAGAGAGAGAAAGAGAGAGAGAGCGTTAATAGGAAGTAATCTTTATTTTTTTAAACCCTTACCTTCTGTCTTAGAATCAGTACTGTGTTCCAATGCAGAAGAGCACTAAAGGCTGAGCAGTGGGGGTTAAGTGACTTGTCCAGGATCACACAGCTAGGAAGTGTCTACATCCATATTTAAAGCCAGCACCTCCCATCTCTAGGGCTGGCTCTTAATCCATGGAGCCATGTAATTGCTCTTTTAAAAGAAATAATTTTTAAAGGAAATAGAAGTAACTTTTAAAGGAAATAATTTAAAACCATTCAGGTTTTGTATTTTTATTTCCAGAAAAGCTGCATCTCTAAGTAACTGGTTTAAGGGAGAATTCTGAAATGTAAAATATTTTAAAATGTTTAAAATGGACAAATGAGTGGATAGAATGCCAAGGTTAGAGTTGGAGGGGGGCTTGGGTTCTAAACTGGATTTAGATACTTTCTAGTGAACAAATTAAAGAATGTGGGTTGGTAAAATAAGTATTAATGGGTATCAATAGGTTGGTGGTGTAGATATTGAAAATGATGTTAACTCTTTTCTCAAGGTTCTTAATAGTCCTTGGGCCAGTAACTTAAATCCAATTGATCTGGGTAAGGATTTCAGGGAGAGACTGTCAAGGTAACAACAACAAGGGTTTATTAAATTAACTGAAATAGGTAAGGGAAGGGGTTGGAATGAACTAACTAGGACAGATCTGGATTCTCTCCCACCAAGGTCCAACAGATTTCCTATACTGATCTCTAAATTACCCAGCTGCCTAACTCTATCCTATCCAGAATTCCCCCTTTGATAGTATTTTAAAAGTAAGGGAAAACTGGAAGGTAAAACAGGTCCACTGGGCTGATTGGGAGATCTCACATGTGTTGTCCTTCAAGGGTCTGTCAGGAATCCCGTGAGTCTCAGCAATTAATCCAAAGAAGAGGGAGTAAGGCTCTTGACACCACAGTCCACTAGTGTGTCTCACCAAACTCGACCTCTTCCCTGCCAGTGAAGTCTTGATAGATGATCCACAGAGACAGGAAACCCAGAGAGAAGAATAGCTACTACCACCAAGGTGAAAGTCCAGGAACCAACTGCCAACTTAGCCAGTCACTCACCCAGTGTTCTGGAATCTTTACCCTCTGCCTTTTGCCTGTCACCTTCACTTTCCCTAATTTCCCTACAACACTAGCTAGATCCTGAGCAAGTCACTGAACTCCATTTGCCTAGCTTTTGCCACTCATCTGTTTTAGAATTGATACTAAGACAGAAGCTAAGGGTTTAAAAAAATGGACAAATGAAGGATCATTCTTAATAAATGGAGCTCTGTAACTAATAAAATGTTTATTTATATAAAGTGGATTATATATTTAAAAATTATAGCAAGGGTGTCATATTATTAGAATTAAGAGGTTGTGCTTATGATAGTTTGAGTTAAGCTAATATTATTTTATAATAAAGACTTACTTTGATAATCTTATCACATACCTCTTATGGAGATGACCCTGGTCTTAGGCTTTATCAAGTTAGAAAGATTTTGAATGATAGTTGTCTCTATATCTACCCTCTAGGGAATACATTAAATGAACTAATTTAAGTAGAGTTCTATACTGGAAGATTGGCCATCAGGAAATTTTTGGCTCTTGCTACTTAGGACATAAAAATGTAGAAGCTCTCATCAGTGGAGATCCCTGAAGTATTATCAGTAGTTTTGTTAAAATGTGTACTATGGTAATATGGCACAGGGAAGGAAAATGAATTTTGGAATTAGAAGATCTTGATTTGTGTCCTACCTTGCTGATGCTTATTACTTGTGTTATGCTTACTACTTTGGGCAACTCGGTAGGCCTCAGTTTGCTCATCTGTAAAATAAAGGGATTTTTCTAGATGATCTTACTTGCCTTCTAGTTTTTCTTTGTGACCCATGGCAAATTACATAATTTCTTTCTGCCTCAGTTTTCCTCATCTATAAAATGAAAGAGTTGAACTGAGTGGCTATTTGTAAGGTGCCTTTTGGTTCTAAATCTATGTTCCTATAAAATAGTAAGGAAATAGGACCCTCTCCTTAGAAGCTTGAGATACAAAATATAAATGCACTTATACATTGTTTTATATGTTGAAGTAGGAATAAATTCCAAGAATTTGAGAACGATGTCAAGAAGAAAAAGGAAAAGTATTCAGGGATGGGATCCTAATAATATGATGGCAGAAATGCCATTTTCTACTATAGCTAGAAAAGATGAATTTCTATGTAAGTATATTCCAATTAAATGTATATATATATATATATATATAAACTATAGGGTACAATACAGTTAATCACTACTGTGCATATTTTTATTTTCTCTCAATAAATGTTATTAACTCGAGTACTTGTATTTTTAAGTATATAAATTAATAGTATTCTCTTGGATAGAATTTAATAACTATTAACTTTATCATAGTTTTCTTATTTGTTAATTGAGGATATTAATAGTTTTATGCAACTTTACAGGCTTGTAAAGATAAGATGAAATAATGGATATGTACTTTGGAATTTAAGTTATATAAAGTTTTATTCATATTATGCAAAGGCACTTACCACAAAACATAGTATTTGTGGTTCTACTGAGATTACTGAAATTAAAGGAGATCATTCCACAGTTTATAAACTACTTCCTTTTTTTTAAAGCCCTTAACCTCTGTGTTTTGGGGCTCCTTGGTGGAAGATTGGTAAGGGTGGGCAATGGGGGTCAAGTGACTTACCCAGGGTCACACAGCTGGGAAGTGTCTGAGGCTGGATTTGAACCTAGGACCTCCCATCTCTAGGCCTGAATCTCAATCCACTGAGCTACCCAGCTGCCCCATATAAACTACTTCCTTAATAAATTTTTGGAGTCCTGTTAGAGTCAGCAAGCATTACTTTTAGAGACACATTTTTAAGAATCAGATTATATATATTTATTTGAATAGTTTTAGAGAGCTTTTATATGCAAAAATGTTTTATAGTCTTGAAGGGTTATAAAAAAATCTATTCCATCTTATATTTGGGAGATTTGTACTTAAATAGTTGGAAATTCAATAAATAAACAATGAATTTAATATCTCTGGGGAAACTATTGTAGAATTTTATAAAACTTTTGGAGACAAAATATCCCCTGGAAACATGATTAATATCCATGGTAGGTTTAAAATTTCTGTATAGTTATCAAGTTTATTCTTTCAAAGGGAAATAAAGAATATATTTAGAAGAGTTTGTTGAAATTAGAATTGAGATCTTTAGTACTGCTGGAATAGACCTTAGAAAGCATTTAGTTTAACCCTCTTGTTTTAGAAATCAGAAAACTGAGTCTTAGAGAGTTCCAAGTGAATTAAGACAACAACAATATTGTGGATGAAAGAGCCAGAAGTAGAATCTAATTAGTGTTCCTTCCATCCAGTCACAGGGTTTCCTCCAGAAGTAACTGTAATGTCTTTGTATGTGTATTTGAGGGGAAAAGGGGGTTCGACAAGAAATAACCTATGAGATACAAAATCCTTCATGATTTATAAAATCTTTGAATACATAAACTCTTCATTCAGTGGTAAAAAGGAAAAAATGAACTATGAAGGGACTATATCTGCTCAGTTGCTAATTGGGGTCATAGATTTAGATATGGAAGTAATCTTAGAAGTCATTTAGTCCTACCACTCATTTTATGGGTGAAAAAATGGGCTTAGAGAGCTAATATTTTTAAATGCATTATACTTAAAAAGGTAGTGTTAATCTTATTTTCTAGATGAGGAAACTCAACTCAAGAGAAGTTATTATTAAATATAATTATCTCAAATGCTTAGCTATGAGAAACAAACTTCAAAATCACACATGCATGGTATTGCAAGGATTCAAACCCAGCTTTCCTATTTCAAATCATGTGCTTTTTAAATGCATGAGTTCTTAATGTCTCCTTTAGAGCAGAAGTTTGTAGAAGAATTCCACTTGTGAATTCATAGCAGTTGAAGGTGAATAGAGTTGAAAGTATCTTCTTATCTAAGAGGACCATTAAATGTAGAGAGGGCAGCTTTTTTTGGACCCTGGGTGCCAATGTAAAATTCTGGTAGTTATTATTTATAAGCATTTGGAAACAAATGAAAGAGTATACTTTTGCAGCTTTTTTCTCAATAACAAATTTAGTTGCTTGATTCCTTGGGACTTCATTTGCTTTTTAACTTGGATATAAAATTAAAATACTTCCTCTGAATACTGTTCAAGAACAGAGGCTACACAGCATAGAGGATAGAGATTTGGCCTCGGTAACTTAAATAACTAAATGTAAGTCCTATTAACTAACACAAGTACTTATGGGATCCCAGACAACTTTTTGGTGCTGCAGACAGGAAGTGAGTCTGATAGAATGGGTACATCAGAGAGCAATCTCTTGTGTAAAATTAAGGGAATTGGACTTGATGGCTTCTAAAATCTCTTATTTCTCTAAATCTGCCATCCTGTGATTTCTGGTCTTAGCAGTCATAGCCTTCACGGAGAGAAGAAAGTCTTTACCAAGGTCTTCTACCACTAGCAGTTCTCAAACTTATTGATCTCAATTAGGACCCTTTTATGTTCTTAAAATTTATTTATGATCTCAAAAAGCTTTAGTTATAGAATTATATCCATTGATATTTATTAAATTAGAAATTAAAACACATAAAACTTTAAAATTCATATATTTGAAATAACAATAAACCTATTACAAGTTAACATAAATTGTATTTTAATGAAAAATGATTATATTTTCTTCAAAACAAAAATTTAGTGAGAAGAAAAAATTTACAAATTTTCACAAATCTTATGTCTGGCTTAATAAAAGACAGCTAGACTCATATCTGCTTCTTCATTTAATCCGTTACAATGTATTGTTTTGGTTGAAGTGTATTAAGAAAATCCACTCACAAAAATAAATAGTTGGAAAAGGATGGAGTATTTTAATAGGTAAATAATGTCTTTGTGTTACTATGAAAATAATTAATTTTGTGAATCCTTTGAAAAGGTCTTGGGGACTCTCAGGGGTATACAGACCACACTTTGAGAACCATTGTCCTACATCAGTGAAATAACAGTTTAGTAAAAATAAAATGTTCAAGAGGAAAATATGCTTTGCTTGTGTACCGTTAGAATGAAAAGTGAGTGCCAAGGCAATGTTCCCTTCTCTATTTATAGGGTACCCAGTTACTCCTGTGGACATAGGGGGGAAGAATCAGTCACTGTGCTACCCCATTCACCTTTCCATAAAGTGCTTATATCAGGAATGATGGGACATAAGTGGGGAGATGTATATAGCATTCCATTTCTGAGTCACTGTGCAACGCAAAGCACTGTTTCTTGTGAGATTGAAAACATAGAAACAAATCCAGGTTTGGATCATAGATTATTTGATCCTTTTTGTTATTTCTACTACCATAACAGAAACAGTTCTAAGCTAGAGTTAAAAGGAACCTTGAAGTTATTCTAAGACTCCTTTAAGGAAGTCCAGATCCCTCATTTAAGAGTTGAGAGTGTTATGTTGTGCCCTAGATCACAGAGGCAATAATTATGGAGCCAGGAATTCAGGTTCTCTGACTCCAAATGTAGAATCCAAAGATTTCCATGGCAACACCCTGATTCCCCACTTAGTATATTTAAAATAAGATCCTATTTAAATTACAATTGAGGTCAAATTGTTCTTCAGTAGGCTACACAGTGAATTAAATGGGAATCAATCATGGTAAATTGTGTACTTGAGTTCTAACAGCGGAGTTATCAGCTTTTGAAACAATCCATCAGTAAGTTGGCTTCTCTTGCTAGTCATATTATAAAAAGATAGTGCATAATATGATGGAAAAGAACTAGATTTGGAGTTAAGAGACTTGGATTTGTGTTCTAGCTCTTTTATCTGATTATCTTTCTGTGATCCTAGGCAAATCATTTAACTTCTTTGAGTTTCAAAGTTCTTTTCTAAGAAAGAAGGATAATACTTGTATTACTTCCAACATATAATGTGTGCAAAGGAATAAAAACTATATTGTAGCATTAACCCAGGTTATTAATACATGTTAATATTTTTCTTGACACTAGGAACGTTTCTAAGTTCTGTATATAATTACATATAACTTAATTGATTAAGTTGATGTCAATATTATTTTGTAATATAGCTTAGAACTGTTTCTGTTATGGTAGTAGAAATAACAAAAAGGATCAAATAAACATGCAAAACAAAGAATTAAGATTTTACATAAACTTTGTCCTTTTTAACAAGGTAAAAAAATGAAGGAACAAACAAACAGGAAAAAAAAAATACTTTTGTTCTGTGGCTTCTGTAAGGCTTCTCTGAAGTTCTGATACCTCTGACTTTTTTCCCCCAAAGTGTTATTTTAAATAAAATTTTTTCCCACAGATATCCAAAATCAGAAAGCCATATTAAAAAAGATTAGTTTTTAAATTCTAATTTAACCACCCTCCAAAAAAATGTTTGTTAGTAGCCTTAGCTTTTTGGCCAAAACATAGTAAAATCCAACTCCACAGCAAGAAAAAAAAATCTTTTCTTTAACATTCAGATAAACTAGGGGGGAGGGAAGATTAACAAAGAAGACACGGGGTCAATTTAGCCAATATGCCTCTTTGAACAATATTTCAAATCCTAGGGGATTTTGAAATTGTACAGGAAGTTTTAATATAAAGCTCAGTTTTAACTAACCCAGGGAGATCTTGAATAAAAACCTGAGTACCAAGGTTTTGATGAATGTGATGAACCAGTTTGGGCCACTAGAAAGAAATCTCATGAAATTTAACTTCTGAAGCTATCATGGAAAAGAAACTCTTAGCCAGAAGTTCTTTTCTGATCTTGTTGGCCCAATGTAGAAAATTAGGCATAAGATGGTCTGATCCATTTAAAGGAGATTACATGTCTTTTATTTATGTGACACTTTGAATTACACAAACACCAGCAGAATAGATTCAAATAGATACACACACAAAAAGTTCTTGCAGAAACAGAGGAAACAGTAGAAATACATAGATCCAGGTTCATATTTTATGTTGAATAGAGTATAACGTGTCCTTTGGAAATAAAAAGGGGAGAAAGTCTTTTATTCCCTAACCTGTTTGAAACAGTCAAGAAACATCAGAACCTGATTGCTCCATTGGCATTGTTCTCATATAAGAGGTATACAGGTAGGTGATGAAAAAGGTAATTCCAAAATTCTATAAAGTCTCTATACTGGTCCAAACTGAATACTTTTGCTTCTGTATTCATCTGCATAGATAAGTCTGTTAGAGAGTTATCCTTGTTTTTTGTTTTGTTTTGTTTTGTTTTTTAAGTCTTTTAAGGTCTTTTAAGACACTCAGCTTTATGGGATATCAACATTGTTAATGTTCAGTTGTTTTCTTTCATGTCTGACTCTTCATGCCCCTTTTTTGAGTTTTCTTGGCAGAGACACTGGAATGGTTTCCCATTTCCTTGTCCAGTTCATTTTACAGATGAGGAACTGAGGCAAAGAAGGTTAAATGACTTGCCCAGGGTGGTACAGTTAGTAAGTGTCTGGGGCTGGATTTGAATTTTTGAACATGAGTCATCCTGATTCCCAGCCTATTGCTCTTTTCATTGCACCACTTAGCTACTCCTTGGATATCAACATTGCAATTATTTATATAGTAAAGTTCAAAACAAAAACATTTCAGAGAGAATTCTAATTACCTTCCATTCCTGAGTGTAAATTTTCTGCCTATTATTATTTTATTTAGAGTAAGCATAAATATTGTACCCAAATATAATTTTGTAACCAGTATTGGTGATTTAACAGATATGGGAAAGAATTACTCCTATGTTAACTAAAATGCTCATTTAGAGAATGCTTAATTTAAAAATCTTTCATGTATAAATCTACTCTTATAAAACTATTACCAAATTTTATTGCTTGTTGTCTATTCATTTTTACTGAAAAATATCTTCTTACAATAACACATAATGAGAGGTCTAAAAGTCAAAATGGCAAGGCTCTGGTACTGATTGTGTGTCCTTTAGCAAGTCACTTAACTGTTCAAGTCTCTAGATGCTTAAGACTAAAATACAGAGTTCTCCATTTCCAATACTGTCCCAAATAAATTGAATTGAAAGTGCTTAACAATATGTTTAATAAGTTAGTAGATTTTCCACTGGCACATGCTACATTGGGGATCTAATCTGTGGAAGCCATTAGGTTTTAAGATTATTTCATAAAAATTGCAATAATTTTCAGGAATTAGATCACTTTATCAAGGCTGTGTTATAAGAGTAAAGGGGAAGTTTTATAACCAGGAAAACCTGGATTCATGTCATGCATGTCCTGAGGGTGGTTATGGACAAATTTCTTAACGTTTCAGTGTTTCAGACAAAGAGAGAGAGAGAGTGAGAGTGAGAGTATGTGTCCTTGCTTTCTAGTCAAGACTTGTTTGAATTTTATCTCAGCTATTTCTTAGCTGTGTAACCTTGGCCAAGGTACTTAACCTTTAATAGACTTTCGTTTTTTCTTATATAAAACAAGGAGATAAACCTTAATGATTGTTCAAGTCTCTTCCAGTTCTGAATTTATGATCCATGTTCTGTGATCCTCTAACTACAAGACAGAGTAAATATACTTGTGGAGGGAGAGAGTTTGCACAGTGGGACTTTTTCAAGTGAAAAAAAAATCTGTCTCCTTCCTCTTGAAATTCCTTGTATAATACTAACCTTTTAGGGGGCAGCTGGATAGCTCAGTGGATTGAGAGCTAGGCCTAGAGATGGGAGGTCTTAGGTTCAGATTTGACCTCAGACACTTCCCAGTTCTGTGACCCTGGGCAAGTCACTTAACCTCTATTGCCTAAAAAAATAATGATGATAATAATAATAATAATAATAATAATAACCTCTTGAAGGGAAGCTGGATGGTGCTATAGATAGAATGCAGGATTCAGAGTCAGGAAAACCTGAGTTCAAATCTAGCCTTGGACATGTACTAGTTGTGTGACCCTGGGCAAGTCAATTAAAGCTATTTACCTCAATTTCTTCATCTACAAAATGAACTAGAGAAAGAAATGGCAATCAGTATCTTTGCTAAGAGAAAGCCAAATGAGGTCCTGAAGGGTTAGACATGATTGAAAAACAACTAAACAATAAACCTCTTGTAAAATCAAACATCTGCTATTGTTCCATTGAAGCAGTATGCCATGATATAAAAGAATTAACTTAGTATGCCATAAGTACATACTACATATATATTAATATCAAACCTGATGATGCTCAAATCCACCTATCTTTGCCCCAAGCTCTCAACTCACATCTAATCTCTCATGCCCCAACTACCTTTCAGATGCCTTGATCTGGGATGCTTAGTAGACAACCTGCACTCAACATGTCCAAGTTCCTCCCAAATTCTCTGCTTCCCATATTACTATTGAAAGGGAGCACTATCCTTCCAGTCTCGACCCTCCTTCCTCTCAGCAGAGGCATCATCCTCAACCCTTCACTATCACCTTACTCCCTGTAGCCAGGGCCTGGCAACTTCACTTGTGCAGCATCTCTCCCAAATGCCCCTTCTCACTTCTGACATTGTTACCACCCTGGAGTGGGTTCTCATTACCTCATGGCTGGATGATTGCAGTGTCCTGCTGCTGGGCATTCCTGCATCAAATCTCTTTCCACTTCCATCCTTGTTCCATTTAGCCACCAAACTTATCTACAGTGCAAGTCAGACCATGTTACCCTTCCCCTGCCAATAAGTTCCAGTGATTCCCTATTTTTCCAGCATCAAATACAAAATGCTCATTTTGGTATTAAAAGCTCTTCCTAGCCTATCTTCCTCCTACCTTTCCAAGTTTACATTTTAAGACTCCACTACCTTCCCTAAGTATTCTTTGATCCAGGGATACAAGTTTTCTCACCCTTCCACAAACAAGATGTTCCATCTCTCTGCTCCTGGCATTTTCTCTCTCTGTCCCCATACCTAGAATGTCCCTCCTCTTCCTTTCTACATAATGATTTCCTTCAAGTCTCACTTAGAATCCCATATTCTACAGGAAGCATTTCCCATTCCCTCTTAATTCTAATGCCTCCTCTCTCATTTACTTCCTATGTATATCCCATATAAAGCTTGTTTGTACATATTTTTTTGCTTGCTGTCTCATAATTAATTTTCTTGAAGATAGGGACCATCTTTTGCCTCTTTTTGCATCCCTAGGACTCATTATAATGTTTGCAACATAGTAGGTATCTAATGTTTGTTGACCTATTTCAAAGCATTTTTGATCATTGATACCATATTAGGATTTTAGGAATGGTTATCTCAAAGGTTTTAAGTCCATTAAAAAAGGCAAGAAAACACATAAAACTGCTTTCAAAAATAGGCAAAGGTTCTGCCATAATTTCCTGGAAAATTTGGTGAAAGGAATTTCAGTTAAAAATCAATCTTGAAACATTTTTAAGATAAATAATTAAATGTGATGAATCAATGTGTGCTGTAGTTTTGCCTATGAACAAATTTAATAAAGCCTCATTAAAGTGACGATTAAGGAAAATCAGGTGATCAATTTAATGTATTAAATTTATTAGATATTATAATTTGAATTTGAATACTTGTAAATGGATAAATAAAAATGATAAACCCTATATGGAAACCAAAATATGAAAATAATCAAATCAGAAATGCAGATTTGGATGGCTTGAAAAAAAGGTCTAATCTTGAGATTGCTATATTATATAACATCTTTGAGTCTAGGTAATTCTCTCATCTACAAAATGGAAGAGTTGAATTGATGATTTTTAATATCATATGAGTAGAGATTTTTGTTGATAATGATTTATGTTCTCTTTCTTGTTAGAATAGGTTATTAAGCCATGTAGTAAGGGCAAAGATTTTTTTCTTATATTATTGAATATACTTTTAAAGACATAGACTAAAAAGATGTGCTTATAGGTTTGTTGAAAGGATTTAGAGCTTCAAGAGACCTTATAAATCATTTAGTCCAGTCCCTTACTTAATGGGTAGTTGCATAGTTTAGTTCCTGAACATTTCAAGTGTTATTTGAATAATATTATTTCAGCTACTCCACTGGATTGTTAAGGATTATTTAGAAAGGGAGGACTGAAAGGTTCTGAGTCATATGTTAACAATCTAGAGGAAAAGGTGTTGACATTAGTGGTCTTGAAGACTTTGGTAAGCTTTGGACTATATGAGACAGTGATATATTCATTTTTTTTTTTACCAAAATCTGTTTACTAAAGTCATCCAGACATCTGGAAATCCATCATGGCTGAGAATTGATGTATGTACCTGTTTGGGTGGTAGACCTTTATGAACAGCCGTTGGACTAAGATGTAGGGAAAATAGCTTAGGTGGGACCCTAAGAGTGATTAGCTGATCTTCTGGAGAGTTTTTCTACAGTAGAAAAGTAAAAATATCCCCTTCATATTGATTTAGTCATTTGTCCAAGTAGTTTCCAGGTTGTGCCCTACTTGACTGAAGATCCAGATTTACTTTGAATTTCACCAAGGAAAGGTGGATGGAGCTACTCCCAGTTTCATTATTTTGAGGATGATAAAATCAGCCTCACTTGTTTCTTCCATAACTCTCAGGTGGTGTTAACAATAGGTAAACAAGATGTTCCATTCTTTCAGTGGAAATCTCTAGATGAATGGTTTAATTAGCCCTCATTTTAGAGGCCATTTAGAGGCCTCCTTTACAAGGACATAATGATCTTGAGGAATTCATTATATTTAGTATTGCTGAGACCCTTCTGGAACTTGACCATGAAGTTCAACTCTTCACATTCTAATGTCTGAATATTCACAGCTTGATTGATTTGATGTAGTCTAGAACCAAACCACATTTTTGTGGGAGCTATTGATTTGCTGATGGATGACTTTAGTCTATATTGTAGTTAAAAAATCTATTGAAATTAGTGGCCAAACAAAGCACTCTCCATGGACATGGCCCAGCCAGTTTTGTCACATGTCTAATCAATAGGGTCATGTTCATTGATCCTATGGGAGTCTCTGGTCTTCATTCAGTTTTGCATATTGCAAGAAGATTAATTATGCCTTTTAGCTTTAATCCTAGGATAGACTTATTATAAGGGCTATATACCATGGGAGGTTGGGGTGGGGAGGAATTCTGGCTCCATTAATTGAATATTTTCCTTTTCATTTGCCTAGGAATTATGAGTTGAATGAATATGTAGTGCAAGAACCTCAGAGTAGAAGGGGAACTTTGTAAGGACTCAGATGAATTAACATTTTCCAGGCTTTCATGGTACTTAATAGCCAATTCAACTCTCAAGGGTGAGACTAGAGAGCTAGAATTATGCAAAGAATGAAGGTCAGAAAGGACAATTTTCAGCTGTTATACTTGGAGCACAAAAATCCTGAAACATTGTCTATAACAAAACAGAAAGATTTATAACAAAACTAGAAAACCAGTTCACCACGAATCAGTAATGTAGTCCTATTTAATAAGCAAATGATGATACTGGAATGCGCAAATAGGAGCACTATACCACAAAATATCTATGAAGCTATCCTTTTTATACTCAGCTCCCAATATACCTTTACCATCTATATTAAATTCCAAGATTTACAATAAAATTATATTATAGCTACCCTCATTCAAGTGAAAACTAAAAATGTATATATACACACACATATATATTTAAAGATTGAAAAATAAGACTTCAGAAAAATTTTTTAAAAAATTCTGCTATTCAGCATTGAGAATAGAGGATAACTAACTAAATGACCTAAAACCAAGAAGAATTCTCATATAGGTGATAGGTACCTCTGCTTCATATTTAATTAAGAGGGAGTGGGGTTGAGGATGGGGGGCGATGTGCAGAGGATTGAGTGCTGGGCCTAGAATTAGGAAGACCCGCATCATATTTGACCACAGACATTTATTATGTAATCTGGGCAAGTTGACCTTTGTTTGCTTCAAGTTTCCCCATCTACAAAATTAGAATCATTATAGTACTTATATCCCAAGGTTTTATGAGGTCCAAATGAGATAATTATTGTAAGGTGCTTAGGACAGTGTCAGACATATAGTAAATGTTATATAATCATCAGTTATTATTATCATACAAGTAGTAGGTGCCTTTGCTTCATACAAGGGAGAACTGGTAGTCTGGTGGGTAGAGTGAGAGCCTAGAGTCAGACTCAATTTCTTCAAACTGTAAAAATGAAGATAATTATAGTAGCTATCTTAGAGTTTTTAATATGTGAGGATCAAATGAAATAATACTTGTAAAAAGTGCTTAACATAGTTCCTGGCACATAGTAATTATTGTTATAGATATTTATTCCTTTTCCTCTCCCCCTTTTCCAAGGCAGAGCAATTTATAAACTGTAAAATTAGGGTTTAAGCCAGGGGTTAACTGTATTTTGTGTTATGAATCATTTTGGTAATCTGGTGAAGCCTATGGATCCCTTCTCAGGATAATATTTTTAAATGCATAAAGTAAAATAGTATTATGAAGAAAGCCAATTATATCAAAGCACAGTTATCAAAATATTAAAAGTAAGTGAACATGGACTCTGGATAATGAATCACTAGATTAAGCTGTCTACAAGAAGTTTCCTAATGATGTGAAAGATATTCAATTAACCAATTCAATTCAAAATATACTTATTAAGTTGCTTCTTATCCCTGGGCTCAATTTCTTGTTAGATGAGTTAACTGGACTTTATAATCTTTTAGGTCTTTTAGTTTATTCTATAAATCCTTCAGTATTAGTATTCATGCCTTATTCTGAACACAAGAACTGTTAGTGATGGAAATGGACTATATAATCCATTTCACATGATGTTTTCTGCATGTAATTTTTTTTTAATTGGCTGAGATTATAGTATAACTAAAGACTTAATATTCCAGGCTGGCTGACACAAAATTATATAAATTATCTGGTCCTGAAAGACTATTTTTGAGTAACTCATGCTTTAGATCACCATTTAAAATGTTAAAAATATGAAAACATAAGTTTAGACGCACATGTTAAAAGAATAAGTTAAATGGCCTTTTGATTAGCTAAATAGTTTAAATAGCTAAGAAATTACTTTCTTATGCCATTTCCCCTATCTCATTGCTCATATAGAATGACAAGATTATCTTAATGTAATTGAGAAGCAGATATAGTAAAGAAAATAAAAATTTGTGAAAATAATCTCCCTATGTAATATTTTTGTCAAAGTTTCAGGTTCTTTTCCCACTAAACCTTTATCCAGATATACTAACACATAAAATCAACTGGCTTGAATTTTACCTATTTAAGCTGCCATATTGCAGTGAAATCAGATCAGAAGGGGCGAGATATATCAAAATAAATGGTATTGGAGAGACAGACAAAGTTGCCTTTGAGCAGAGAAGTACAGGAAGATTTTGATCTTAGGTTATTGTTGACTGGGGAAAACAGAGGCCTATAATATTTTCTTGTATTTTTTATCCTTCATTGCTGAGTTCTGAGTACTCCTTCAGTTTACATTCCATTCTTGAGAACTTACATCAGTGTAAGGTAGTAATGGGAAACCTTTTAGACACTTGAGTGCCCAAACTGCACCGTCAGGCTGCATGTGAGCCCACTACCTTACCCTACACAGGGGAGAGATGAAGAGCTCCCATTGACTGCTGGGCAGAGGTGTGGGCCATGTGAGAAATGTCCTCAGGGACACAGGGAGAGGGTGAGGGGAGCAGCCCCTCTGGCATGTGTGCCATAGGTTTGCCAACATGGGTATAAGGCGTCACTGATGTAGATATCGCTTGATATGAGTTACTTTATCAGTTTTCTTGGCTAATTCAATCAAACCAATCAAGAACTTTCTTTTACTTTAATTTTTTTTTCAATTACATGTAGAAATATTTTTTTACAATTGTTTTTTGACATTTTGAATAGAGATCCAGCTCTATATACTGACAGGGTTTTGAATGGTCTAAGATGGTTTTGGATTGTTAAGGAGGAAACAGATTGAGAACATTGGCTAGTGGTTAGCTCAAAGTTACTCCAAAGAACCATCTCTGAGCTTTCTTTCTTTATATCATTTCCAAAAGAATCATTTTTCACAAAGCCTAAGGGGGTTTTGCAGTTGCGCAGTCAAGCTGAAGTTATAGAATTATGTCATGATTATGATTTTACAAAACACAAAAGAATCACAGTGGCTCAAGGTAAAGATCAGCCCAGAATAGAACAAGACTCAAGGCTGAGAGCTAGCGGCTCCTTATTATCAAAAGTTATTTCTGGGAATAGTTACTATATTTTAAAGATATCCTTATGAATTGAGTCTTTTACTTTCTTGTGAGGAATGCACCTGGCTAGATGAGGGTTTGTCTGACTTTGTCTAATTCTGACCTTGGGTAGCCTGGGAACAGTTTTAGAATCCAGGCAGCTTAATTTTCTGCATTTCTGTCTTGGAGAGAAACTGTTAACCTCTTAACTTCTGGTTTGCTAAGAACTTAAACCTTTCCAATAAGAAAATGTGTGGATCATAAAAGGAATCAAAAGAGGAGTCAAAATTTTTATCTTAGAGAAACCCATTCTGTCTACGTCCTGACATGCAGTGCAGAAAAGATTATACACACACACACACAGTATTACCTGCTGATAATGGGATCCAGGTAAAAATATCTATTACAGACTCTATTTCTCTCAATGACTTCCAATTATAAAATGAGCCTCTGGGAGGGGTCAGTTGTTTTGGATTAGCCAACCTGCTGGTAGCCCAGCTTTTCAGGGCTTAGGTTACCAGGATCAAATAGAAAGGCTACCTCAGGCTGGATTGAATATGAAGGGAATCCAGATAAAAGGCCCCATCCATGACCCTATTTCTCCTATTGGCCTTCCACAATTTTGCAATTCAGAGTCTCTCCCTTCCCTTTTCCCCCTCCTAGGTGATAAATGGTCTGTTATAGGTTGTACCAGTGCTTTCATGCAATACATATATTTCCATATTCCCCTCATGCTCTGACTAAAGATACATATCACACATACAATAAAAAACTCAATAAAGAAATAAAATGAAAGATTATGCTTCGATCTGCAATCTTCCAACAGTTCCTTCCTTGGCTTTGGAAAGCATTTTTTATTATGTGCCTGGGGTTATCTTGAGGTCTTGTTTTCCTGATAATAGTTTAGTTCTTCATAGTTGATCATCATACAATATTTCTGTTACTATATATACTATTCTCCTGGTTCTTTTCACTTCACTTTGCATCAGTTCATATAAGTCTTTCCAGGTAATCAATAATTATTATGTGCCTGTTTTGTGTCAAATTCTAGACCCTGGGGAAATAGTACTGAGAGTGAAATAATTCCTATTTTCAAGGAGTCTACATATGCCTGGCACATAGTTAGCTTGATCTTTTGATTTTATTAGTGTGTTGTATAGCTTCTGTTTAAAAAATTCATACCTATGTAAATTGTGTTAATATTAATATGGTTCAGTTTAACATTTATTTAGCACCTTTTCTGTTCTAGGTATTGGGAGTTTTATGACTTCCCAGTAATGTTTCACAGCAGAACGTTGTACATTTTTTGTCATTTCTGCTATGTAATTTTATGTTCAATATTAATAAAATTTCTATAGCATTATTATAGAGGATCTTCAATAAAATCCTTTTTCTTGATGCGTAATCATGCCGTAGAGATGACTTTAGATGGTCAAGGGATCACGAGTTTTGTCTGGTCCTACCAAGCTGGAAGTATTGGACCAACTACAAGCTATAGGTTTTATAATTGAGTTTGAAGAGACATCACTATGTAGGTTCTAGAATGATGATTTTTTTCATCCATAGACACACTCTACTAAATTGTAGAGAGATCATCCCCATTAATATTGGAGGACCCACAATGATAGTATCTTGAGGTAAAAAAGTATATGTAGAGAGAATAATTGTGGGGCACCTAAGTGGCTCAGTAGGGATAGAGAACCAAGCCTGGAAATGGGAAGTTCTGGGTTCAAATTTGGCCTCTGATACTTCCAAGCTTTGTGACCCTGGGCAAGTCAACTTCAAATGCCTAACCCTTATACTTTTTCTGCCTTGGAACTGATACTTAGTATTGATTCTAAGACAGAAGGTAAGTTTTTTTTTTTTTAAAGTCATTGTGATATAGTTGAACAAGCATTAACTAAAGGAGTCATGAACCTTGCTTCTATATCTACATATGCAATACACATACTAGCTATATAATCTTAGTTTACTTAACCTTCTTGATTTTAGCTTTACATGTGAAATGAGGGAATCATATTAAAAATCTCTTTAAGAGCTATTTCTTTCAGTTTATACTTCTCTAATTAATTCACATTTATAGAATATTAAAAAATGATTATTCTAATTTAAAGTTGATCCATGAAAGCCTTTCTTATAGTTTTGATTTAGTCAAATTACAAACATTTTATAGGAGATAGATCCCAAGAATTAAGACAGATCTGAGAGACCACTAAATCCAACCCCTTCATTTTAAAAGTAAAGACACTGAGGCCTAGGAAGTTTATGTGACTTTCCCAGTCTCTTAGAGCTCATAAAAAATTTTGGAGGGGGGGATTTGAACCTAGAATATTTAGATTACAGATCAAGGATCTTTTCCACTATAGTAACATGCTACCTCCAAGTAGTAGTTGGACATTGTAGATACAAAGGAAAAAAAAAAGAAGCAGCCCCTGCCCTTAAGGAACTTATATTCTAACAGAGGAAACATTTACACATTAATATAATTAATAAATATTTATTAGGCACATTCTATGTGCCGACATGTGTTTAGTGCTGAGGTTACAAAGTAAGGCAAAAAACAATTCTAGCTGTCAAGGAACTCAGCCTAATAAAGGAAAAGATATAAAAATTATCATGTACAAACAAGCTAAAATCAGAATAAATTTGAAATTATAAAGCGAAGATACCATAAGAGGGATCAGGAAAGCTTTCTTCTAGAAAGTAGCATTTTAGCTAGAACTTAAATACAGAAAAGCTGAGGAAGGAGAATATTCCATGCAAGGGGAATAGCCAGTGAATATGTCTAGAATTAGGAAATGGCATGGAATAGTAGGGAGGCCAGTGTCAGTGCATTGAAAAGTGAGAGATGTAAGGAGTAAGAAAATGAGAACTGGTGGATGGGCAAAATTTTATATAGGGAGCACTAGCCCCTGGGGTTATCAAGAAAAGGCCTTGTGTAGGAAATGATATTTGAGTTGAACTTTGCAGGAAACAAGAGTTTCCAAGAAGTAGAGATAAGGAGGAAGGTGCATCCCAGGCATGAGAAACAGCTTTTCAAAGCTATGGAATTGAGAGATGGAAGAATAATATTCATCATAAGTAATGAATGGGTAGTTTTTTCATGCATGCTATGTCTGTGTTTGCCTCATATTACTCAATGAATACATTATAAGAAGAATATTGTTGTTTGACTTTTATTTCCCTAGTTCCTATTGGACCTGAAATAAATTCAAAGAAGAGACAGGAAAATATGGGGCCAGGGAAAGAAGACCCAATGAAGAAGAGGAATAAAAAGAAAAAAGATTATCGACCTAATTATTTCCTCTCTATTCCCATCACCAACAAAGAGGTGCCATTATTTTTTGTTATTTGGGGTTTTATTAAATATTTGTTATAAACAGTTGGTTTTTTTATGATTAAGAAAATGTAATTGGATTTTAAGCTACATGGGACAGCTGCTTCAGTATCTAAACAAACGATTTGAAATGACTATTGAATAATACTGTTAGTAATGGTGATATGAATGCCTGATTGTCTTTCCCAACATCTGCTTTCCTTACCTAGAAAGCCTTTGACTACATCCCTTGATTCAATGGTAAGATCAGAGATCAGTGTCTTTGTAAGCAAATAAAACTCTGTATTCCTTGCTGATTTATTGTTAGTGTGGGAGAACTTGACCTAGTTAAACGTAAAGAAAACTAGGCTTGATAGGCGCATTTGTGCCACTGCAATGCTGGTTAATGCAAAGTAATTTTTTTTATAATTATGTATCAAAATACTATTTAGAAGGGGGCAGCTGGGTAGCTCAGTGGAGTGAGAATCAGGCCTAGAGACAGGAGGTCCTAGGTTCAAACCCGGCCTCAGCCACTTCCCAGCTGTGTGACCCTGGGCAAGTCACTTGACCCCCATTGCCTACCCTTGCCAATCTTCCACCTATGAGAAAATACACTGAAGTACAAGGGTTTAAAAAAAATGCTATTTAGGGAGGAATTTGCACATTGATCAATACTTGATGAAATCAGAAAGTGAATGTTGTAAATAAAAATTTAGAGGTGGAAATGGGTACAATTTGTCTATTATGCAACATTTATATCATGAAGAGAAAAAAAGTGTCTTAATTATATGCAGTTATCCCTTCCATATTGTTGGGGCCAAGGGTGCAATATCCCCATGATCTAGAAAATCTGTATAAAAATTTTTGGCTCTCCCTTTGTACCAGAGAAATATGAATTTTTTCCTTTTTCTCTTATTGTAAAATTTGGCTTAAGTACACATTTCAGAGTTTCTAAACTTTTTCTGTGTTGCCTGCTGGCCTTCACGTGTTAAAACTTCCCCTCTAAATTCCTATTTGATTTCTTATGCCAAAACACAATATATCAAAACTGTAGCAAGGAAAGTTGTGATGTGAAAAGGATGACTGTACTGCTCAATCAAATGCATAAGATATTAGAATGCTAACAGGTGTAAAAAGCCAATTCTGGATTATTTGAAAAAAGGATTAAATTCCTATCTGTCGCTCCTCCCAGTACTTCCTTTTTTAAAAAATTTTTTTTAAAGCCTTACCTTCCATCTTAGAATCAATACTGTGTACTAGTTCCAAGGCAGAAGAGCAGTAAGGGCTAGGCAATGGGGGTTAAGTGACTTGCCCAGGGTCACACAGCTGGGAAGTGTCTAAGGCCAGATTTGAATCTAGGATCTCCCATCTCTAGGCCTGGCTCTTAAACCACTGAGATACCCAGCTGCCTCCTATTATATCACTCTTATAGGATAGTTAATGTTGAAATATAGAAGCATTGTGATATAATGTATAGAGTGCTGGGTTTAGGGTCTGTTAAACTTTGGTTCATTTTGCCTTTAACAAAATGAATCACGTTATTCAGTTTCTTAAATAATACTCAAGTTGGTATCTGTTTCCATACTGAGAATCTGGTATCACAGATTCCTTATATAATTTCATATTAATTTAATAGAAACAAGAAACATGGCCTTTTGTGTTACTGTTTATAAGATTTAGTTAATTTCATGTACCATACTCTATCAAATTTTTAGTTGTATAAAGTTTAAAATAAATGAAAATTATAGGCTTCTCCATTGCATCACTGGATCTATGTATTGGCAAAAATTGCAAGCCATATATATACCTCATCCCATCTTCTGATGGGGTAGGTTAAAGAGTCAGAGTCATCCTAGGAATCAGGAATATGGAGGTCAGTTTAAGATATGCTTTCAAAATTGTGACTTTTAAAATTTTGTCTGAAGCCACAGCAAAAGTACCTGCTCAAACACATGTGGCATGTCTTGAGTCCTGACCTGGGTCCTCTTAACATGGCAGGTATTCTTGGAATCCCAGGATGGTACTCCAAACACATTTTCTTATAGCAAGAAACATTGTTATCATATAATATGTCCTATAAAACTAAAGTATTATTACTCTGCTTGAAGTACATTGAGTTAAATAAGTTTTGTCATTTAGCTTGGGAACCTATGTATTATCTACAAAATTGTTTAGGTAGGAAAATGTGCCCTTAGTTCCAAATAAATGACTTAAGAGTGAATTTTTGGAATATGACCTATTTGTAAATTGGAAACTGTACTGTGTTGGATAACTCTACTTTTGATGTCTTCATTTTGACCTCTCTTTTTAAGAACTAAAAGTCCAAAATGCTCTAGGCTTTTGGTTTTAAATTATTAGGTCATGTCTTGTGGAAAATAATTACTTCGTATTTCTAAAAAAATAATTTTATTTTAAGATGAATCAGAAAACTCCTTAAACATGAGAAAGTATCATCAAAATGCCATTTTGATGAATTTGACACAACTAAGTAAGAGAATGTGCGCACATCTCTTTTAAAAAAATTAATTAATTTGGAATATTTTCCCATAGTTACATAAATTATGTTCTTTCCCTCTCCTCCTCCCAATCTCCTCCTATATCCAATGAGCAATTCAACTGGGTTTTACATGTATTGTTGATTAAGACCTATTTCCATATTATTGATATTTGCAATAGAGTGGTTGTTTAGAGTCTACATCTGCAATCATATCCCCATCCAACTATGTGATCAAGGAAATGTTTTTCTTCTGTGTTTCTATTCCCACAGTTCTTTCTCTGGATGTGGATGTGGATAGCGTTTTTTTCTCATAAGTCCCTCAGAATTGTCCTGTATATTGCTGCTAGTAAAAAAGTCCATTATGTTTGATTGTGCCACAGTGCATCAGTCAATTTGTACAATGTTCTCCTGGTTCTGCTCCTTTTGCTCTGCATCAGTTCTTGAAGGTCTTTCCAGTTCACATGGAAATCCTCCAGTTCGTTATTCCTTTCAGCACAATAGTATTCCATCACCAGCAGATACCACAATTTGTTCAGCCATTCCCCAATTGAAGGGCATCCCCTCATTTTCCAATTTTTTGCCACCAAAAAGAGTGCTATAAATATTTTTGTACACATATTTTTCCTTATCTCTTTGGGGTACAAACCCAGCAGTGGTTTGACTGGATCAAAGGGCAGGCAGCACAGACTTCTTTTACATGCAATACACATTGGTTTAAAAATGAAGGTAAGAGTTTAACAGAATTCTTTGACTAAAAACTTTTTAGAATAGTTAAAGATGTCTAAATATTAAATCTATCTTGTTTCTAAGTATTATTGTGCCATTAATATTTCTATGAATTATGTAAAAGAAAAATGTTGACTGAAATGCATTTATTAAGCTCTTATTATGTGCCAGGCAGTATTAGATGCCAGGAATACAAATATACAAATGACATAGTTTTAATCTTCTACACACACAAATGAAGAGTGGTACCCAGAAAAGGGAGTGTGGATGTGGGGAGTCATGAAGGTAATGACTGGAGATAGAGAGATGATTGTTATAATTATGCAATTACTAATAGTGATATTGATTTGATTACTATTCCCAGAGCAATAGTGGTGGAAAAGGAGTATAGTATGTACAGGGAGATAGCAGGGGGAATGTCTGGATAGTGTGTGAAGCATGGCCTCAAAATTTAGAGCCAGATCTGTAGGACTTTGAAACTAGGGATAAGGTGTTTGGATGTAATTTGGCCAGTGGAACACTATTTGTGATTTTAGAATAGGATCGTGATGTGTTGAACTCTGCATTAGGTAGATTATTCTGGCAATATTTTAGAGGACAAATTAGAATGAGGAAAAACTGGAGACAGGAACACACGATCAGGGTCCTGTAAGTTCTAATCGCAAAAATCTCCTGGCCTTTGCTATGATAAAGCAAAAGGATCAAAAGAGATTGTTGTCAAGGTCACAGTTTTTGTTACTGTTGTGTCATCTTTGGCAATTACTTTGCATATATTTTGTATTTATTTATCTGAGTGCATGTTCCTTTCTACCAGTAAAACGTATAAGCATTTTAGGGCAGGGAACATTTAATTTTTTTCTGTTTATCCTAAGGGCCTACCATAGTAGAAATATGCTAGTCAAGAAGTAGAAATATTGGCTTCTGTTTTAACACAGTCATGGTAATAAATGATTAAAGCATTTCCTGTATCTCAGACCTCAGGCAGCTTTATAGCATAGCTCAGGAAGCAAGACTTCTTCATGGGTAGAGAAAATGAAGGAAAAACCCTTACAAGCAAGCTGAGATTCAGGAATACCTGCACAAAAGATAACAGAAAGAAATGTAACAGTCTTCTCAATTTCGGCAGCAACTGTGGTTTTTTCTGTCTTTACCATATTGCTATTACGAATTAAAAACACCAACTCTAAAGGGAAGAACCCCAACCAAAGAAATTATAGTAAATACTTTGTTTTTATTTTGATGCTGGTGCTAAACCTTCCCATGTGTGGTTTAATTTTTTTTGGGAGGGGGCAGTCCTATATTCTCAGGATTGGGGAGGAGAAATTTCCTGATTTATACTATGTCACAACAATTGAAATATGTGTGGCATGAGTGACCTTCCTCAGAAATAAATTTCAATCACTGAGGGAAAAAGAGACCTTAAAAAAGTGGATATAAAAAGATGTAAGGAAGCAGTCCAGTAAGTCAGACATCCACTTTCTCAGCTGCTCTTTCATGAAGAGGTCTCTCCATTCTCTTCAGTAAGCTGGGCAGTCACAGTGTAAGTAACAGTTTAGGAATACCAACCTAGAGCTGCCCGTTACCTTGTTTATATCAGTTGCTTGCAAGAAGCTTGAGAGCAGGAGGTAAGGGCGTTGAGCAACTGCCTATGAAATGCCTTCCTTTTCCTAGAATTTCCTAGAATTAGCCTTCTTGCCTCCAGATCTGGGTTCAGATACTGACCCTGAGCAATGATTTTTTTCTCTTCAAATTTTAGTTTTCTCACTGTAAAATAGAGATAACACCCATAGTACTTATCGTATGGAATTATTGTAAACTAAAATTAGAATATATGTAAAGGACTTGGAAAATTTTAATATGCCTATTATTGTTGTTATTATATTGGGCATAAGATAATGAGAATTTTCATTTTAGTGGATAGAGAATTGATCTTGTAGTATAGTTGTCCCTTGGTATATTGTGGATCACTTATTGCAACTTCACTGTATCGCAGTATTTAAAAAAATATATCTAATTCAGTATTGTGGAGTTCTGTATTCTCAAATTTTTTTTTTGGGTGGGGTAAGAAACCACCAGTTATTGAATGAAAAATCCAGCAACTATTTCCTTCCCCCAACCCCCCCTCCGCCTCACGGCCCACCCAAGAGAGCAGCTGAGACCAGGCTAGGTGCTTTGGACAGCAGGACTGAGTAACAGGACCAGGGGGCACAGGAGGGCTAAGAAGGGAGAATGTTTTTCTGTTCAAACCTCTGGGATTCTGTTCAAACCAGGGACGAATGGGGGGGGGGGGGGGGGGGCGGGGCAGGAAAGAGGTGTCAGTGGACAGAACACTGACTGGAGGCCTGAGGCCTGTAGCCCAGCACCAGGAGTTCAATCCCCCCATCTTTGGGTTGGGAGAGGGGGAAGCTAGGGCTCAAACACACGCTCTCCATGAGGAGGAATGAGGCCTGTGGACACACAGCCAGGCTGGGGCAAGAGCAAAGGGTGGAGGGATCCTAGCAGGGCTCTCCTGTTTTGGGAGGCTGCCCACAGAGGGAAAAGCGGGGGAAGGAACAGGTGCTGGGGTGGGAGCCTGAGGGAGGCAGGACTAGGCTGGAATGTGGGGTGGGCAGGAGTATTGGGAGCAGAGAAACTGGAGAGAGCAGGGCCTGGTGCACAAGGGAGTCACACTGAATGAAGAGGAGAGAGCAGGCCAGAGTGGGCGGCAGGGGCAGTAGCTAATGAGTTCTGGAAGACACGCACAACAACGATAGGACACTTCTGAGGACACCAGGAATGATGCTAGGCAAGGCCCCTAGAGATGGGGCCCAGGGACAGAGGAGCTCTTTCCTATTTTGCCCAGCTAGCCAGGAGATGGAGAGGTTTGGTGGCCCTGACTGCTCCAGTCCTGCTGTCCAAAGCACCTAGCCTGGCCTCAGTTGCTCTCTTGGATAGGCCGTGGTGGTGGTAGTGGTGATTTCCTAAGTTCACTGTATCGCAGGTTTTAAAAAAAAAGTATATACATATATGTGTATATATCTATATACACACACACACACACACACACACATATATATATATATATATATATTTCTGTATTGTGGAGTTTTTACTATATCATGGAATTTTTTTGAGGGGGGGTAAGAAACCACCAGTTTGTTGAATGAAAATTCCAACAGGAGAAGAGTTAAGATAGCATTTGTGGTGATATTAAAATGTAGCATTTTCATTGATTTCAAGTTGATTCCTAGTATGAAAACTAGTCTTTAAATCCAGAATTTTCTTAGTGATAGTACATAGCTATAAATCATGAGATATGATCTCTAAAAGAATTAAAATTCTAGTTAAGAAGTAGGGGGATAATCAATTTAACAGATATAATATATAGAAGCAAACAAGCAAAGTAGCTCAATTTTTGATAAACCCAAGGAACTCAGGTATTGGAACAAGAACTGATTATTTGACAAAACCTGTTGGGAAAACTGGAAAATAGTCTGGCAGAAACTTGATATTGTATGAAAATATAAGTAAGATAATGGGGTCACCAGGGATATTATAAATTAACTAAGGGGTTTGTGGGAACACACTCTGGGATTTAAGAGAGACTAAAACTGAACATTGAAGACTTGTACAGCTAAGTCACTCCCAACTGAAAAATAACAGCCAACTGTCACTCTGGCCAGAGGCCTTAAATTCAACAGACAAGGTAACAGTATGAAACTGGGTTTAAATAGGAACACAAAAGGAGGGATAGGAATGTCTACTCTAAAACCCTTAACACCTAATAACAAAACCCACAGGGACAGGGAAGGACTTATTCTACTCTTATCTAAGTGATCTATACTAACAGGGTCCAAGGAGCTATAAATGGAGTCTCTGGGTTTCTGCCTCAAACCTGGAACCTGCTAGGCTTGAGTGCAGTTAGGGTTTTGTGGCTTTGGGATTCTCACTGCAATCCACTGATGATCTCTGGATGCCAGGAGTCAGGATGGTCTCAGGAACCAAGTAGTGAGGGTTTTGCTTGAAGCACTGTTCTGCAGTTCTCAAACTTCTCCTCCTCCCTTGGCTCTGTAGATTTGTCCTTTTGCTAGATGCCACACCACACAGGATCCCAGGGGAAAACAGGATGCAGGGTGTCCTTTGCTCTGAGGTCTCCCAGGCTGGCAACAGTTTCTTGCCCACCACTAATGGAGTCCACACTCAGGGCACAGACACACTTCCTCCTCCTTCATTCCAACCTGGAATTCCTAGCTCCAGCTCCTTCCTGCTAGGTACAACTTAATTCCTAATAACTAGCTAATCTAATCTTACTCATAACAATATAGACAGACATCTCATATCATACACCAAAACAAGATCCAGATGGATTTATGAATTAAATGTAAATAGTAAAACCATAAATAGATTAGAGGAACAAAGAAGAAATTACCTGGCAGGTCTGTGGATACAAGAAAAGTTCATGGCCAACCTAATTTTGAGTATATAAAATTTAGGTTTTTTTTTTTTTTTTTTTTTTTGCACAAACAAAACCAGTGCAGTTAAAATTAGAAGAGAAGCAGTTAAGTAGGAAAAATCTTTGTAACAAATTCCTTTGATAAATATTTCATTTCAAAGACATATAGAAAACTAATTTAACTTTAACAATAAAAAACAATCCTCAATTAATCATTGCTCTAAGGATATAAATCAATTAAAAGTATCTATCAGTTACATAAAAATGTTTAAAATCACTAATAATTAGAGGAATGCAAATTAAAACAACTCATAGGTTTCCACCTCATATCTATCAGATTGGCAAAAGTACCCCCCCCCCAAAAAAAAAACCTATGTCAAATACTGGAGGGACAGTGGGAAAATAAAATTATCTTTTCTGTAAACTAGTTCATTCTGGAAAGCAATTTGGAGCTATGCCTCCAACATTATTAAATTATATGTAAAACTACTACTAGGTCTGTGCCCAAAAACATCAACTAAGGAGAGAGAAAAGACCTTATCTTTTATTGCAGCTCTTTTCATAGTGGCAAAGAATTGGGAAGTGAAGGAGTACCCATCAGCTAAGGAATAGTCGAACATCATCTATTGTATGTTAATGTGATAGACTACTATTGTTCTATAAGAAATGATGAAAGGATGCATTACAAGGAATGGTTTTAGAGAAAACTTTATAGAGAAAATATACAAAGTGAAGTTTTGTAAAGTGAAGCAATATTGTAAAGGCACACAACTTTTGAAAGACTTAAGAACTCTGTTCAACACAATGCTACTAGCCTCCTTACAGAGAGATGTATTCAGAATGTGGATTGAGACATTTTTTTTTTATTTTTGGCATGGACGATGTGCGGGTTTGTTTTGATTGACTATACATATTTATAATATGTTCTTTCTCTTTGGGGATAGGAAAATAGAAAGGAGATTTTTATTGATTGAAAATGAATTTTAATTTATAAAAAGAATTAAAATTGTAAATTAACTCCAAGGATATGGAAGAGATATATTGTGGCTGTAAGTAGCCTATAATATGCTACTTTTATTTTACTTGTACAGAAGTAGTGAAAAGACATCCTCAAGGACATGAACAACTGCAAAAGGGTTAATAGTTATATTAAGAGACTAAAGGATAACATGGATAGGAATAGTCTGAATCTTGCATAATATAAGAATCAACAAAAGATCTCCATTTTTGTAGGCAGATACTCTGTGAAGGATTATGTAAATTCACTCAGGGCAGTAACTGTTTAATTTTTGTCTTTGTATTTCCAGTGCCTAAGACAGTGCTTTGTAGGTAATTTGCACTTGATAAAATGTTTGATGAATTGCATTAAATTGGAAGGAAGTAACAAAAATTGTATAGGATTAGAAGTCATGAATTAGTTATGATCTGCTTTGGTAGTGACATTGTATATTCTTTTAAATATTGAAATAGCCAATAAGGCAGGTAAAATTGAAAATTGATTAGAATAGCTTTGGTATGATATGATTAGCCTAGTGAAATAGAGGAGTACATTAGATAGAGGTGAAAGTCAGTCCAAGAGTCAAAGTCAGGAAGGCTAGATTTAAGTTCTACCTTTGTAACATTTTGATTTATGCAGCAAACTGTTTAAGGCAAACTCTTTGTGTTTAAGTTTCATGAAGAACAGTTTTTAATTTGCATTGGTAGAGAGAGTGCACCCTTGAGTTCTCTATACCTATTAAATCACAGGTATAGGCCAAAAATAGAACAGAAGAAAACTGGAATATAAATATAGAAGGTAAATTTCAAAAAACAACTGTTAAGCTTCAGAATATAAATAAAACCACCACTTTCAAAAAAATAATGATCTTAGTTATGGTGTCTTTTTCTTATAGTTTATATGTATTTTAGTCAGAATTTTCAATTGATATAAGAATGAATTTTGTATATTTACTCTTTATGAAGGAAATATTAAGTCATCTTTAGGTATATTAAATTTGGTATGGCTGTAGTGTTTTTATAGATGGAAATCTACTTTTGATTCATTCAGTTCAGTCAGAAATTACATATGTAATGAAATATTTAAGATTATAATAAGTATGTTATTTAAAAATTTCCTTCAATATTACATATAGATCTGGTTTTACTTTTACCCATAAGTGTAATGTGACCTATAGTCACATCCTTATATAGCATTATAACCTCAGAAATACTTGAGATCAGACCTTCTCTGCCTTTTCTATGTAAATTACAGAAAAATGATTCCTTTTTTAAATAAAGAGTGTCATTTAAAAAAATATAATTTTTATACTATTAAGCCTGAAGACTATGACATAATGTTTGGAGAGAGCTATATCGAAAAGTAGACCTAGGTTTAAATCCTACCCCTGACACATATTGACTATGAGTCTTTACCTAGGCAATTTATTTAACCTATTAGAGCCCCAGATAATTTGCTAGATGTGTAAGTTGAAGAAAAATTGTAAGTGTTTATTGTTAGAGGAGTCGCCTCCCTGGGAAATTTCTATGCCAGTGATATCAGAGGACTATTTCTTTTACCCTCCCAAACCAAAAGGAATAAGAAATATTTCCCAAAAGATAATAAAAATTATTGTGGATTTTAAAATTAATATCCAATAACTAAGTATTCTATTTAATAAAAAGTTTTACTAATAATAATTAAAGAGACCTAGCTATTCAGCCTGTTCAACAGAGCAAAAGAGGAAGAATGAGGCAGGGCCTCACAACTTAGACAAAATGTGACCATGCAAACGTAGACAAAAGGAAAAGTATTCTAAGTAATACAGAAAGGAAGTTTGGGTAATGTAGTTTTTAGGGATTCAAGATTTTCCAACTATACATTGTTACTTTTTATCATATTTTTATGTTATATTATTACATATGACATGTTATGTATATCATATAATCCAAGATTATATACAGCTCATGCAGTTGTTAAGAATGTTATACTTAAGCAGATGTATTTTTATTTTTATTTTTTTTGTATTTATTAATATTTATTTTTTAGAAAAATTAACATGGTTACATAATTCATGCTCTTACTTTCCCCTTCACCCCCTCCCTCATATTCCCCCCCCCATGGCTGATGCGTATTTCCACTGGTTTTAACATGTGTCATTGATCAAGACCTATTTCCATATTATTGATAGTTGCATTAGTGTGGTAGTTTTGAGTCTACATCCCCAATCATGTTTGCCTCAACCCATGTGTTCAAGCAGTTGTTTTTCTTCTGTGTTTCCTCTCCTGTAGTTCTTCCTCTGAATGTGGGTAGTATTCTTTTCCATAAGTCCCTCAGAATTGTCCTGGGTCATTGCATTGCTGCTAGTACAGAAGTCCATTACATTCTATTTTAACACAGTGTATTGGTCTCTGTGTACCATGATCTTCTGGCTCTGCTCCTTTCACTCTCCATCAATTCCTGGAGGTCATTCCAATTCACTTGGAATTCCTCCAGTTTATTATTCCTTTGAGCACAATAGTATTCCATCACCAGCATATACCACAATTTGTTCAGCCATTCCCCAATTGAAGGACATACCCTCATTTTCCAGTTTTTTGCCACCACAAAAAGCACGGCTATAAATATTTTCATACAAGTCTGTTTAGCAGATGTATTTTAATATGCATATTTATTGATTTTCAAAGGATTAGAATCTCATAGGCTTGAATTTCATACTCTATTATTAAAAAGTTATATGGAAATACAGAGAAGTTTTATTCTTTGGCATATAGTAGGAGCTTAATAAATGTGTAGCTTCTTCAAAATGTTTTGCATTCATTTTATTGCTGAGGATAGCTGCTATTCATAGTTGTTCATTGTAAAGTATTCCAATGGCCAATTTTCTCCTGTTCTGCTTCCCCCCCCTTTTTTTTCCATGACTATAGAGAACTTTGATTACTTTGTTTGAGAACTGCCAGTTCATATCCTTTGACCATTTATCAATTGGGAAATGACTTGTATTCTTATAGATTCAATTCATTTTTCTTTATTAAAGAGAGTTGTAAAAATTTTTTGCACCATTATGATTCCTATGTATTACTTTCCCTTCTATTTACCTGTTTAGTTTCTGACCTCCACCTCCTCCCATATGCCCTCTTTTCTATCAGCCTCACTCCCTTCTCTTCTCTTTTCCCCCTCCTATTTTCCTATAGCATTAGATAGCTTTCTACACCCAATTTCTAGTCCCTTCTTCTTAAAGTAGAGATGTTGATGGGAGTGGGATGGAAAGGGCTTATTAAAGGCTTCCTTCCCTTTTCAGGTAGGCCATTCCTGCATATAGTATAGAGGGTCACTTTATAAACATAAGCTGGAAAAATTAAAAATCTCCTACCTTGGCTAAAGTAACCAATATATGCCATTTAATTTTTATGTCAGAATAATAAGTTGATCACTGCAATGTTAGACTTGTGGAGGAAAAAGATAAGTAACATCCAAACAGTTATATAGCAAGTGAGAGCACAAGGATGAGAGGTTTGGAGAGCAGCCTGGGGTGGGGCCAGGAGATGCTTTCCAAAGCTACCTGAGTAATGGTGAGGTGGTAAGATAAAAAAACCAAAAACCCCAAACTTATAAATGTTGTTCATAGTCAGCAGATGTAAGATTTTTTTCTGGTCTTGCTATCCATCTCCCTGGCTTTCACAGTATCCATATCTTCTTTCATTTGGACAAAGACTATCTCCTTGTCATCTAGCCAGTCAGACTAAACAGTACTGGGAATCATTCATATTGGACCTAGCATTTGGTATAGATAAGATGCCAGGATTTTCATGCCTAAGAATGAGATCTGCATCAACACATATTTTCCCCATCAATGGACTGTTCCTGGTGCTGGGTGTCTGAAGTTACCTGGCACTTGAACTTGAATTTCTTGGAAAGCAGAATTCTTTGTTAACAAATCTAGATAATAGATGTTTTCTGCTGTCTTTGAAACCTTATCTGCAAATAACTTGGTTTACTGCAAAGTTGAAATGTACCAAATCATTCAATATGCATTTATTAAGTACCTTGGATGTTCCTGGCTCTGGGAATAACAACAACAAAAGAGTAGCAAAAAACAATCACTATCCTCAAGGAGGTCACGATCTAATGGGGGAGACAATATGCAAATAAATATGTTCAACCAGTTATATGCAAATTAAAGAGGAATAATAGAGAAGTCACTGGATTAAGAAAGAAATAGGAAAGCTCCCTGTAAAAGAGGCGATTTTAACGGGGACCTAAAGAAAGGGGGAAGCTAGGAGGCAAAGATGAGAGAAAATATCCTAGATGTGGACAATAACCCCAGAAAATTCTGAGAGCTAATAGGTAAGAGTGTTTTGTTTGGGGAACAACAGGTGAGACAGTATCATTGGATGGAATAAAAGAATTGACCAGTCCTAGATGGTTAGGCTGGGGCAGGCAGCCTTGGCAAAGGGGCCAGAATGGAGGGGAAAATATTTGGCTCACATGTGCCGTAAAACACTCCTCGGAGACTGGAATGAGATTAAGATGTAATTGGGAGATATTTAACAAAAATAGATAAAAATAAATAGAACATAAATTATGTTAGTATGCGGTTTTCTTGGTCACTATAGAAATCCTTATGTATAATTTAGTTCCCTATTCTTTCAGTTCAACACCACTAGTGCTGATCCAAGCAAAATATGGGCTTCTTCTTCAGGGATAGTATCAACAAAGCCTGAAATAACCAAAATTTTACATTGAAAGGCATAACTACTGGGATATTAGTTTCTTTAGTATTTTCATAAATTTAAATAAATAACATTGATAGCATGTGCTCAGGTTCTTATCCATACTTAATTTTTTATAACGAATGAAATATGTGTTAGTTAAGATTTGTATCTAGTTATTTATATATTGACTTCCTCACCCATCTTGAAGTTGTTACTGTTTTTGGCTTTTTTTTTTTTAATCTCTATTGCTTAGTGTGGCACATAGTAAGAACGTAGTAAGTGCTTGTCCTCTGACATGAATCATATAGTATATATACATAGTTAGAATCAGTGTGGCTTAATATATGGAGAACCAGCCCTGAAGTTAAGAATACCTTGGTTCAAGTTTCTCATCTGAAACACATTGGCTGTGTTTTTCTGGATAAATCATATAATACTCAGTGTTCTAGGTAGCACTCAAAGAAATTTTAAAGCTGTGCATTGGTGGAAGAAGTATCAGCACCAGAAATTATGCCAGCGAGGCCTCAAATCTGTTCCAAAAAATATAAATGATAATATTTATTATTTTACATTTTAATTCATCATTCATAGTTAACACTTAATTCTAAGTATCAATAAAGTTTCTTTTAGAATATATAACTTGAGATGATACAGTACATTCTTTTATCCAGTTATTTTTTTAGATCAATAAATAATTTAAATAGATGGATTTGGGATTGAAATTGGAATTTCCTCAGTTCAAATGCTATACCTTCTCATTTTTATTTTCCTTCTGTTTTGATACTGATTTCAGTCTTTGCTCATACAGGTCAAAGCATACAACTGTCCACAGATAATTGAGTCAGAATTAAAAAAATGTTTTTGATGTCGTTTATTTTTACATTATAGTGATTCCCAAAAACCTACTATTTCTCCATTAAAGAACCTTTCCATATAACAAAGAAAATCCTATTAAGTAAAATCAGCTGACCTAATGCCTTGTCTGATAATATATGCAGCATCCTCTACATTTTCAGCTAAAGGTGGGAGGGCTACATGTGGTCATCTCTTCTCTATGACCAAGACGGGTCACTAAATATGCACATTATTCAATTTTTTTATTGTTCTTTTTAATCATATTGGTATAGTCATTTTATTTACACTTTCCTGGTTCTGCTTACTTCACTTTGTTAGTTCATACAAGTCTTCCTGTGTTTCTCTAAAGGGCTCATATCCATCCTTTCTTCTTATATGGATAGTTCATTACATTCATATGCCATTTTTTGTTCAGCCATTACCTAACTAATGAGCACCTACTTTTGTCCTCCTTTTTAGCTACCACAAAAATTGTTGCTATGAATATTTTGGTATATGTCAGATCAATGTTTTCCTATCTTTAATCTCTTTAGAGTATATGTCCCCAATGAGCTCTCTAGATTGTATAAAATATGAACAATTTAATCATGGCCAAAAATTTTTAATAATATTTTATTTTTCCCCAATTATAATTACAAAAGTTTTTTAACATTCATGTAATAATTTTTTTTGGTTCCAAATTTTCTCTTTCCTTCCCACCTTCCCTCCCTCCAATCCCTTCCACTTTCTTGAGACAGTAAGCAATCTGATATAGATTTTACCTGTGAAATCATATAAAACATTTTTCCTTAGTAACTACTTTGTGGAAAAGATCTCAAAGAAAATAAAAAAGAAGTGAAATATAGTATGTTTTGGTCCGTATTCATACTCCATCAGTTCCTTTTCTGAAGGCAGATGGCTGAAATCAGCAAGTATTACTTTTATAGAACCTTTTATAGATCAACACCCTATTAGGCACTCTGATGGATCCCAGAGAAGTAGGATATCGACCCGTACCTTAAGGCACTTTTAATCTTGTTATATGTACACTTATTATGGAGACATGTAAGAATTATGAGTTATATTGTAAGTACATTGTTCATTTATAGTGTTCTGCTTACCAGACTATCAACATTCCTTCTTTGTGCATCATAGAGATGGCTCTTTGCCTCAGGAAATATTATTTCAAGTACTACTATGTAATTTCCTATCAATTAACTCATTTTCAGAATTGGCTTGAGGAGCTATGGAATGTTGAGAGGCGTTGGTTAAATGTGAAGGGTGGAGAAGAGAAGAGGCTATTTAGGATCAGGATGCATAGGGTTAGGGAAAACTTAGTTCCAGGAAGTGATTATATCAAATAGTAATTTCCTTTTTGAATTTGGGAAGCAGTGAGGAAGAAAGAAATAACTGAATGTGGGACAAAACTGGGCAGAGAGAAGGTTTCCAGTGATCCTCAAGGCATCTTAAAAGATTTCTTCTGTAAATATAATTTTAGTATTATGCCCCCAAAGAGGTGAAGCTAGGTAATTTTGAAGGCTGCAAGAAATCTACTGTCAGGACATTCAGTTGAAAACAAGGAATCTGATATCCTATCCACACATTTAGAATTAGCAAGCCAACTCAAGGCTCAAAAAAAAAATCTAGCTTTTGTTGGAAAGAATGTGATTCAAATGTGCCATAGTGGTTGCATTATGAACAATATTGAGACAGAAGTTAGCATTTATTAAGTGACTACTATGTTCCAGGCCCTGTGTTAAATACTGAGGACACTAAGGGAGGTGAATGATAGACATTACTCTTAATCTCAGAGTCTAATAGGAGAAAAAAATCTGGATCCAACTGAGGATAAATAAAGATAAAGACAGGATTGATTAGAATGCTTCAGAGGAAAGGCATTACATTTTAGAGAGAATGGGGAAGATTAGGGTTTTAGCAGGAACTTAAAGGAAGTTGGGGGAGCAAGGAGGCAGAGGGAGGGAGTTAAAGCATTCAAAAAGTGGAGGAGAGCCAGTGAAAAAGGCCTGGCGTCAGGAAATGGAGAGTCTCATTCGAGGAATACCACAGAGAGCAATGTCAGTGGATTGTAGAATAGGTAGGGGTGAGTAAGGTATAAAAAGTCTGCAAAGGGTGGAAGAGACCAGGCTTAAAAGAGCTTTAAAAGCCATGCAAAGGATTTCATATTTGATCCCAGGAGTTATAGAAGGTCACTCGCATTTATTGGATGGGGGATGACATATTGAGAATTGTGTTTCAAGAATTGCCAGTCCAGAATGGGGAGACACTTGAAGCCTGGGAGACCAACCCACAGACTACGGCAGTAGTCCAGTCATGAAGTGATAAGAGCCTCCCCTTGGTGGGGGCAGACTCAGAAGAGAGAAAGGAAGGGAGAGGAGGACACAAGTGATATTATGGAAGTAAAATTGGCAGCCCGGGGCAACAGATTAGATGTGAAAGGTGAAATAAAACAAGTTCAGGATGGCACCTAGATTGTAAGGCTGGATACGAGAATGGGTGTGCCCTAGATAGCAATAGGGAAATTAGGAAAAGAACAGAGTTTGAGAGAAAAGGTGATAAATTCAGTTTTGGACATATTTAAGATATCTATGTGACATTCAATTGAAGATTTCCAATTGGTAGTTGGAGATACAAGCCTGGAAGTTAGGAGAGACATGAGGACAAAAAAATCAGGAAAATAATTTTATGTGGAGATGATAGTAAAATGTTTGGGAGCTGATGAGATCACCAAGAGAAATAGCATAGAGGAAGAAGAGAAGAGAGCCCAGGAGAGAACCTTTGAGGATACCTACAGCTAATGGGCTTGACTTGAAGATTCAGTAAAAGAGACTGAGGAATTGATCAGACAAGTAGGAGGAGAACCAGGAGAGAGCAGTGCTATGAAAAGAAATGTTTTGCATTTTTGTCTTTACAGTGTTATCTATAAGATGAGTCTAGATGATCTCAGAGATTTTTCAGCTAAATTAACCCCTGATTCTATGATTCATAAATTATATTAAAGCAGCTAGTTCAATCATGCATGATAGTCAAAAAGTCATATAGATACTGAAGAATATGTTTGCTTAAATGCTTTTAAAATTATCCTATTATATTGTGGTTGTTTTTTCCTCCATTAAAAAAAAAGATTGTATTTTGGCAATAATGTTCAGTTTTGCCTCATCATTAGTTTTTATTTCTTTGATTAGATTACAAGAGGAATACAAACCCTGCAAAACACAATAATACAGCAAGATAAGCGGCTGTCCAGAGTAATGTCCAATTGTGGTTCCTTCCATGTTACTCTCCTAGTGATGCATTTACTAAATGAAGAGGAAGTTAACATGTAAGTATTTTGAGATAAATATTTTCTTTACTATTCTTCCTCTAAGCTCTAATCATTACATAAGCACAGAAGAGAAAAAAGTAGAGTTGAACACCTCAAAAATAGATTAAAAGAATATTAATATTTAAAATTTTACTTTATTCAAATCATGATGACAGGAAAGTGATCTTACATTCTCTCAAACTTTGTCAGTGGAATGTAGACTTTTTTAGATCCTACCAAGGAGGAGAGGTTTTGAGTAGAGTTTGTTTAACAGAAAGTTTTTGTGACATTTGAGAGGAAATCAAGTTTCAATTTAGAGAGACTCATTACTTAGCCATAAGGAAATTATTTCTTTGCATAATTTAATAGACAGATACTTTTAACTAAAGTCATAGAGGATTTGTGATCATTGTGATTTGGAGATATTTGGAAAGATTTGAGGCATTGAAAGAATAAGCAGTTGTATAAACCATAGAGAATTGCAGAATGTTAGACATAGAATGGATCTTAAGAAAATTCCGGTATAATTGCCTTATTTTATGGTGAAGAAACTGAGAATCCAAGAAGTTAAGTGATTTGGTTTCTGTGACATTACTGTTTTTCTTCCTACTGTCTGTATCCCTTCCTCTTAGTCACCCTTGCCAGACCTTTAATCAGGTCTTGCTTGCTAACTGTGAGTGTCCCCTAGGACTCTGGGTCCTGGAACCTTGTCTCTTTTCTCTCTATACTAATTCCTTTGGTCTATCAAGAGATCTCTTGGATTCAGTTATCTCTATGCAAATGATTCTCAGATCTTTTCCCAGCCTTAACTTCTCTCCTGACCTTCATACTTCCATCTCCAGCTATCTATATTAGTTGGTCAGTCAGTAAACATTTACTAAGTGCCTACTGCGCGTCAGATACTGCTAAACAATGGGGATATAGAAAGAGGAAAAAGACAGATCTCATAATATAATGGGGGACAATACAAGAAAACAAGTGGGTACAGAGTAAATAGAAAGTAATTAAGAGAAAGAAGGCACAGGAATTAAGAGGACTTGGGAAAGGCTTTAAGTAGAAGAGGACTTTAGTTGGGATTTGGAGGAAGCCAGGGAAATCAGCAGGCAGAGATGGAAAAGGCTAGCTGACATGGGGGACAGTCAGGAAACCAGTGACTTCTTCAACATCCCACTTTCTATAAGAAGGCTTTTTCAGTCTTCCTTAATCTTAGAGCCTTTCCTCTGAGGTTACCTCCCATTTATCCCATATACATCTTGTTTGTACATCTTGTTTTCATGATTTTTTCCCCCCATTAACCTCAGAGTTCTTAAGTAGAGGCTGTGTTTCGCCTTGCTTTGTATTTCCAGTGCTTAGCACAGTGCTTAGAACATAGTGAGTGTTTAATAAATGCTTGTGCATTGACTGATTGTATTATTGCTGATTTTATATGATAGTAGAAAGAGATAAAGAATTTCTTTACTACATATTTATTTTAATATAGATTTACTATGGGTAAAAAATATGAGAAATGCTCAAAGAATAGAACGGAAACTTAGAAGTTATCTAGTAAAATTGAGTAATTTTCTAGATGAGAGAATTGTATCTCCCAAAAGTAAAGCGCTTTGTTCTTGGTGAAACACTTTGCCAGTGGCACATGCAGGATTTCCACTTATGTTCCATACGTTTGTTACTGGCTTCAGTATAGACTTGATTATTAAACCACCATAATTTGAGTTTTACTATAGTTCTAATTTCCTATTTAAAAAATTTATAGTACTTTTACTTTGGAATGTACTACCATTTTAAATTTTTTTCTTTGAAATTTCTTTGAAATGAATTTAAGACAAAAGGATATTTTAAACAAAACCTTAATTCAAAATATAGATGAACTGGGGAAAAGAGGATTGAATGCATATTATCTGATATTAAAGAAATAGCTAGGATGCAACTGATCCTATTTTCACCTGTGCTTTCCCAAAAGAATCAGTCCCTTTAAAATAACTTATTAAACTTACCAGAATTACTATGTAATCATATCCTATTATATATCATATATATTCACTATAAAGACTCATGAATGCTTCTTAACAAATATTGACTTGGTAAGTTTTAGTTTGTTGACCTTGATAAAGATAAGTTCGAAGTATAAAATGATTTGGAAGATTTTTTAAATAAAATAAGAAAATTTGCTATTTACAAAGTAATACTGAACACATGAATGTGATTCCAAAATAATTAGATTGGTTCTGTGAGTCCTCTAACAAGCCCAATTTTATAATTATTCCAAAATCAATACTGACTTGGGTCATTAGTAGGAAGTATGAAACACCCACTGATTGAAAGTTAGCATTGATTATCCTTTTTCACATATTTGACATAGAACTACATAAATAACTTATTCAAAGAAATGTAAAATAATCTCAGATGTAGTCAGTCTTGAAAGGCAGTAACTATTTATTTACTGGATAATGCCTGCCCTCTAGTGACACTTTTTAGAAAATCTATCCTGAGTACTGTACATGTAGTAATAAATAAGCTATATATACAAATAATTTTGTTTAGTATTGAAAAGAACTGATTTCTCCTACCAAAAACACTACAGGTTTAAAACTGAAGAAGATAGAGTTAGTTTACCTGTATTAGATGTTGATTGAAATAAGTGAAATACGGCACAACCTCCTTTTTTAAATACTGGCATTCTTAGACATAGATTTGACATTCACTTTGTAGAATAATTAATAGAACCAAGTTTTTTTTTTAGACTGTGAGTATAATGAATTTAAAACTGAGAAGGACATAAGAGATCACTTAATTCACTCTCTCCCCTTTTACACAGATGAGTAAATCAAAACCTGTAGAAGTTCAAAATCTTCCCCAAAGTCATATAAATTGCAAGTGGCAAAACCAAGATTTGGACTCAGGTCTTGAAATCCAGTGCGCTTTCCACTGTTCTATTCTGTATTTAGAGTATTTTTATAAGGGATATATTTATATTTACTTATTATAGTTGAATCAAGTTAATAATGACAAGAGTCCATTGTATTAGTCATGAGTTAGATATGAGTTATGGTTTTTAATAGTTTAGGTTCATAATGTAAATGTGTAGTCAGTAATTTCTGAACAATTTGATTTTTAGAAATGATTCTGAGGTGAAAATGGTTGGTAGGTATGATAATGACTCATGCCAGATTTTCAAGTTACATCTCTTGAAATTATAACTTTTCTTTTATCTGACTTTTATATTTTTTTTTCTCTTACCAGAGGTATAGATGCTCTTTTGGAGATAAAAACATTAATAGAAGAAATACTACAAGGAAAAGATTTAAATTTGCCCTTTCAAGGAGTTGGCAATTTTGGAAATCAGGTTGGATTTGTGAAATTGGCAGAAGGAGATCATGTACCTGTACTTCTAGAGATAGCAGGTAAAAAATAACCTCAGTAATGGAGATTCAGAATGGATCTCTGAAACTTCACTAGTCTATAAAAATAACAAAGCCAATGATACATACATAACTCAGTGGAATTGCTTGTTAGCTCCAGGAGGGGGAAGGGCAGAGGGGTGGGAAAAATCATGAATCATGGAACTATGGAAAAATATTTTAAATAAAACAAAACAAAAAAATTGTGATACACAACACGCACAAAATAAAATGAAATAACAAAGTCCTATCAATTAAAATACATTTAAAATATTCTACATGATTTCACTGGGAACCAATATACCTGTATTTTTATAATCACGTGCTGCTTTTTTTTATTGGGTATTAGGGAAAACAAGGAAGTAAATATCCTGTAGTTGAGGGGACTAAAAGCTTGTCATTTTTTTGTTGTTTGTTTTTTTTTTAAAAACCTCAGACCTATAAACCAGACTGATTCTGGAGTAAACTGATGATAGGGGTAGATTGGAGTACTCTTGAAGATCTCACTTGAATTTAAAGTATGTAATGGAGGATTATTATGGAATAAAACTATAAAAAAGTTAGGATCCAGAATATAGAGGTCCTTAGAAGCTAGGCTTCGAGTTTTGTATATTTTTCTGAAGTCAACAAAGACCTGCTAGCAAGTCAGTGATATGTCTTAACCTGTGCTTTAGAAACATATGAGCACCTGTTTGGCGAGCTCTGCAATGTCCTGCTCTGATCTTTCACTGTGATGTGAAATGTTACTGAGTTTCTAAAGTCTTGGCATCTTTTACCATGCTGGAAACTTGTCAGATATAGTTGTATCTATATCTAACAATAGACTAAATGTGCTTGTCAAAGACCAAAGCTAAGCATGGAAAGGTTGTTCACCAGTACTTGGCTTCCAGGGACATGAATTCTTTGATCATTGCAACATAGTTGTCTTAAAGCTAAACTTATACTTTAGGACTGAGATGATGAAGAATATGTTGGAAAATAATTGCTTAGGTTTGAAGAAAATAAAGAAGTGTGAAGGCTGCTGAGAAACCTTATGCATATATATATATATTATGGCTATCTTTTCTATTTGTCTATATTTGGACAGAAAATAATTAGTATTTGATATGGGAAGCAGAGGTCAAAATTAACATTGAATTAGAAGGCTAAACATTAAAAGATGTTGCAAACAGTTATAATAGCTTCAACCTGACTTATTCAAACAAGCCCCTTCCAAAGGAAATGGACAGAGGAAAAAATATTGGCCTTTTTTTAATCACTCTTTTGCAAATGTTTGACTGATAAAAAGCAATTACTGCCATGAGGAGGCTAAAGGAATCTAGAAACTACCTATTCTAGCAAGCACTTAACTAACCTTCTTGCCAAGCAAATTGAAATGGGAACCAATGAAAACAACAGTTTAGAATACAAATATTTTGAAAACTATACAGGGGGAATTATAGAAAATTATTTCTTATATCAATTTATAACAACAAATAGCATTAGAAATGAAAATAAATGTATAGAAATTTAACTTGAGGCTTATCTAAACCACTGCATCCCAAGAGTTTTGACAGATGAAACTGAAAGATAAATATATACAAAATGGAATATATCTGTCAAAACTTCTATAATGATCTATTTTCATTTGTAGTAAAAGCAAAACCGTAGTTTTTGAACCCCACCATTTTAGATCCTAATGTGGAGAGAACATTAGTAACTAGTAACATATATAGACTTTTTCATTTAATCAACATTTATCAAATGTTTATCATACAAAGGGTACTAGTATGTTAGGTTGTATAGGCTATAAATATGAATAAAATACACTTTCCTCAAGAAATTTCTTCTGGTGCATTTAACATGTACAATGATAAGTTAGATATATCAATAATTCTAACAGAAGACAATCCCTTTTAACATGCCTTCTGATCCAACTATTCTACTTAATCTACTCTGAAAAGTTATCATTGATATCCTAAATGCTAATTCCAGGGGCTTTTTTTTGTCCTTGTCCTCTCCTGCCTACTTATAGTTTTGATACTGATAATTTGATACTTATAAAAAGAAGCTCCTTCTTCCTATATTATCTTTCATTCCTTCCTAAATCTTTCTTGAACAATGTATTCCATTTTCTATCCCTTCATTTGCAAGGCAATTTTCTATTCCTCATTCCCTCCCACCTCATTTTCACTTTCCAAGGCCTTTTCTTTATTCAAATCTCAACTGAATTGCACTTCTACTGTGCTGTGATACTTTCCTTGATATCTTTAGTTCTTAGTACTTCAGACTTTCTTTGAGTTCTTTATCTAGGCTGGAGGCCTCAAAGTTCTTTTTTTTTATCAGTTATATACTGGGAAAACACACACACACACATACACACACACAGAGTAAATAAATTACCTTATAACAAAGGAAATCAAGAGAAACTTGTCTCATTGGGGTAAGAAGAGAAAGTAGTGCAGGTAGCACAGCATTGTGGGAACCAGCAAAACTTGGACCAGGCTATTCAACCAGAAGCAACAGAAGCCCAGCCTGAGCCATTTGACACAGCTGTAGGAGCCAGAGAGGTCAGCATGGGGGACTAGCCTAGTCTGAGCCACTCGACACAGGCAGTGAAGGCAGAGGGTTGGAAACAACACCCTTCAATGTGTAAAAGTGAAATTTGGGAGATGCCATCTTTAAATGTATATATATATATATATATATATATATATATATATATATATATATATATATATATATATATATGTATTTTCTGGACACGGGGAAATTATCAAACTACATTTCCCGTGGTCCAACGGGTTTCTGGTTCTGGTTCTTTGGGCATGGGGAGGCCTACGTCTCGATGCAGAGAAGAGTTTAAATCTCCTGGGTTAGGAGGGAGTGGCTTCTTGACCGGCAGACTCGGGAGGAGACAGGAGACAGTAATGGCGAGGGCGGCGGTTTTGAATTCTTACAAGCATGTGGTCTAATAACTTTATCTATCAACATGGCTTTAATTAAATTACTAATATATATATATATTTATAGCAGCCTTTATCATTTTTAATATTTATAATTGTAGTAGCAGAGCACCTAAGACAGCAAAATGGCAGGGCCCAGAGCAGGGAGTCTCCCCAGCCCAAACCACTTATAAGGGGCAAGGAAGCAGCAAAGCTGCTAGCCCAACCCATGAAACAACAAGGGAATTGATAACATGGGGAGCTGAACAAAACAGCTCCCCAGAGCAAGCCAGAAAATCCATCCTCTAGGCCATGGGTTGGCAACCTTTTTGGCCATGAGAGCCATAAATGGGTGCGGAAGGAGGAGGATGGAAGCAGAAGGCACTGGAATATGGAGCGGGGGCTGAAGGCCCCCCTGGGGCACATCCTGGGGCTCTGCCTGGACTGGCAGGTCGGGAGGTGGAGCCAGATATGGCTCAAGAGCCATACGTTGCCGACCCCTGCTCTAGGCAGACACACTAGGAAACAAAGGCAGCTGGCCCTACCCCAAGTACCAGAGAAGAATACTCTGAAACCTTGGAGTAGTGTTCCCTCTACTCCAGGAATAATGAAGAACCTCAATAGATGGATAAGGTAATGGGGAAAAAATAACTTGAAAGTTGAAAAAGAGAAAGAAAAAACCTGACCCTAGAAAGTTACTTTAGTGACAGCAAAGACCAAAATATGAACTCAGAAGAGAACGATGCTGAAAAGGAAACATGAAGCATCAAAAGAAAGTGTGAAAGGATGTCAGGCCCCAAAAGAACCCATAGAAGAACTTGAAGAGAAGTTAAAAAAATTCAATAAGAAGTGACAGAAAAATTCAACAGCTGGAGAAAATTTTACTAAAAAATTCACCCCCAAACTAGAATAGTCTAAAAGAAAATGGAGGTTCAAAAATAAAATTGAAGAAATCATCAGGGAAAAACTGCTTTGATATCCTCAAACAAGATGGGAAAAATAGAAATTGAGAGAATCCATTAATCACCTTTGGAAGGAGACCCCAAAATAAAATGCCCCAGGACTATTACAGCCAAATTCCAGAACTCTCAGGCCAAGGAAAAAGTGCTGCATGCTGTCAGAAGAAAACAACTCAAATATGGGATCAAAGTCCTTTCATCAGCATTGTCATTTATCTTTCCATCTCTCCCGTATGCTTCAGACCACCTAACCTATTCTGTCTTTTCATAGTTGTGCAGCTGAGGGGGAATTCTGACTTCTAGGAGTCCTTTTATCCCTTCTCAGGCTTCTTGACAAGGGGTCATGTAGTGGACGGGTGAATTACTTCCTTGCTGAACTGAGTTTAGCTTCTTGCAGGATGTGTGATGTCTTGTTTGACATGCCAATCTTTTGAGTGGATTTTTCAACCAGAGCATTCAGTGGCAATGCTGGGTCCTCAGATGAGGGGACTCCTATTGCTGCCCCTGATTCTGAGACTTTGATATTTGGTAGGACTTTAGATGATTGTAATAGATTTCTTAGTTTTACTGTTTGTCTGAGTCTTTCTATCTTAGACTTTTCATTTACCTTCAATCAGGAAAAATGGATATAAAAGAGAAACAGACATTATATATTCTTGGATATTATGGCAGAGTGGGAGATAGGGACCTTTACTCCTTACCTACTTAATGACTTGTACCAATTTTCTTACTTGAAATTTCCTTACTTGAAATCTACCAGGTAAGAGAATAATTCAGTTTCCAACTTAGTAAAGAACCCCTCCTTACATAATATGCCAATAGGAAACAGTCAAAGGATACCTTTGTAGGTATTGATGTATTGTAAACTATAGTAGCATGCCATGTTTTCAAGAATTGAATGGAAAACATGACCAGCTCCCTATTACTTATCTCTTAGAAGTAAGTGCAGCAAGAGGATGGAGAGGCTCAGAGGATGGAGAGCCAGGCCTAGAGGTCCTAAGTTCAAATCTGGCCTCAAATACTTCTCACTCTGTGACCTTGGGCAAGTCACTAAACCCCCATTGCCTGTAAACTTTACTGCTTATCTGCCTTGGAACCAATACAAAGTATTGTTTTTTTAAAATATAAGGTAAGGCTTTAAAAAACTGTTATTGCAGCTTTTTGAGAAACCTCTAGCCCATTGGAAAGGACGAAGCTGAAGAAAAAGTAGCTGGGATGCAGCCATGTTGTTTAGAATAGGCATTAGGTTTCTTAAGAGATCTGGGTTTGAATCTTGGCTCTGTTACAAACTGATCTTGAACAAATTACTTCACCTGAGGGACAGCTAGATGGCTTATTGGATAGAGAGCCAAGCCTAGAGATGGGGAGCTCCTGCATTCAAATCTGGCCTCAGACACTTCCTGGCTGTGTGACTCTGGGGAAGTCACTTAACTCCTTTTGCCAGCCCTTACCACTCTTCTGCCTTGGAACCAATGCACATTATTGTTTCTAAGATGGAAGGTGAAGGTTTAAAAAAATTACTTCATCTGTCTAGTAGGTCTGGGATGGGCAGGTTATCCATCACATGAGAAGTTAACCTCTGAGGTTCTTTCTTATGCCAGAATTTTGTAATCCTGACTATTCTTATCTATACCTTTCTTTGTACCTAACATCACATATATTTCTTCTTCCACCTGTCTCCCTCCCTTTGACTAAAATATTTTGGCTAATCCTTGAACCATTTGTATTCCTTGACTTGCAGTTTTATTGTCTTTTTTAATTTGGATAAAACATCTAGAAATGAAACTTATGGTTATACTCAGTTATAATCCATATGCCCTTCCCAAGAACATAGCCTAAGAGAAGAAAATACCAGGCTTAGGTCTTATTTTATGTGAAGTCAAGGTCTTTGAACTCCAGAAATATTTCTTATTAGGCATTTATTATTCTTTTTCAAAGGCTGCTAACAACACCCAGAATTCCATCCATTCCTTGAAAATATTCTCTCAGAGAGGGTTCCTAGTATTGATGAAAGAACTTTTGTACTCTGAAGAATTTGAAATCACACCATACTTTATGCATAGGCACCAAAGGATTTTGATATGTTAGCAAAGGCCAATTATGGCAATAGCACTATAATTACCCTCAAGGTCGTATGTGTTGAAATACTGTTGTCTTTATAATTAGGGTATCCCAAAAGTCTTAATGCAAGCTTAAACTTTAATAACTAAATGTGTGTATATAGTATATATACATGCCTATATATATGTAACACATCCATACATATATGCATGTATATACATTTGTGTATAGATTTGTATGCATATATGTGTGTGTATATATATGTATGTACGTATGGACATACAGGACAATTAGGAACCTCTAACGAAGGCAGATTTGTTTTTCTTTGGGGAAAAAAAAGCAAACTGATATTCTATCATTTTACATGAGAAGAAATGGAAGTGTTTTATATTTTCTTCATAATATATAGTGATGAGTAATATTCAGAATGATGATCCCAAGGCTTTTTTACTCAATAATATAATTTTAACATAAATTTGTTATATTTTTTAAAATTTGTACTCTATGAATATGATAGGGACTCCCAAGTGAGAAAACACCTTAAACCAATCAATGCAAGTTGGCATTTTATTTGGAAATCTTAAGGGAGTTGCTCTGAGGACTAAGAGGTAGAGTGACTTGCTAGGCTCATAGGAGTCAAGATAGTGGAGTAACAGAAAGAAATGTAGCTTGGCATCCCCTGTCATGACTTTATAGAGATCTAGAAAGCAAATTGAACTGAATTCTGTTTGAAAAATCAAAAATAAATTCAGTGAGTCATTTTTCTAGCTTAGGTTGGATTAAGAAAATAAGAGATTTGTAGATACTGGAGATGAGTTGTACCTAGGAGTGTCTTATGTCCAATGCCCAGGGACTGAAAAGATATCTTGAGTCAGAGCATTCCTGAATTAACCTGGTATACAGAAATGGGTGCCATTTGGTAGCTCTGTCTTCCAATACCCCATTCTGAATTACATGAAATGAAGATATTGAGAGGGCACTTATCCCTAGAGGTGATAGAGTAGAACAGTCATGATTGTTTCCTAGTTGTGTCCTAACGGAAAAAATTCAGGAGCAAATGGTAAATATGTGTCTCTGATCCCAGGAGCAGATTAGGGACTCACTTTTAGTCACCAACTCAGGCTGAAGCTTTGTTGTCGCCATTGAGTCATTTTTAGTCATATCCAATTCTTTGTGACCCCATTTGGAGTTTTCTTGACAAAGATACTGGAGTGGTTTGCCATTTCCTTCTCTAGCTCATAGCTGAGGAAACTTGAGGCAAATAAGGTTAAGTGACTTCCCCAGTATCACACAGTGAGTAAGTGTCTTAGGCTGGACTTGAACTCAGGGTGGAACATGGGCAATAATTAGCATAAGGGACTAAGGGGTGGCCAGATTGCTAGAGGGAATAACCAGTGAGAGATGTCATGACCACTCAGAGAAGAGAATCTTAGGAGGAAGACTTAAATAATGATATTAATGCTATAGTAAATGCTGCAGAATGATCCAGAAAGATCAGAACTAAGAAAAGTCTGTTAGATTTGGGAGATAAGAAATGAGAGTAATTTTAGAAAGAATAGTTGGAGTTAAGTAACAATGCTAAGAAATGAGTGAGGAGAGGAAGAGGAAACAAAGCAAGTTGTTGGTAGCTTCTTCTAGGGGTTTGCCTGTAGAAAGGAGGAGAAATATCAATATCAACCTTTATCTTGAGGATCAAGTGGAGTGCTTCAGTACTTCTGTACTCTGATAAATCCATGATCTAGTCAAAGTGGGGACTCTTTATCAACATAGACTTCTTCTATAGAGGTCTTCTCAACCTTTGGAAAATTTATAAATCCCAGTCTTTTTATTTTGCTTTCTAGTTGTTTGATAATTTATATTTTAATTAATTTTTAAAGTATTTTTCCATAGTTAGATGATTCATGTTCTTTCCCTCCCCTCTTTCCTCCTCCCTCTTGGAGGTGACAAGCAATTCCACTGAGTGTACATGTATTACCATTCAATAACTATTTTCATTTTATTCATTTTTGTAACAGAGCAATCTTTTAAAACCAAAACTACAAATCATATATCCATATAAACAAATGATAAATCATATATTTTTCTTCTGCATTTCTACTCCCACAGTTCTTTCTCTTGATATAGATAGCATTCTTTCTCATAAGTCCCTCAGTATTGTCCTGGATCACTGCATTGCTTTTAGTAGCAAAGTTGATTACATAAGATCATCCCATAATGTTTCAGTTACTGTGTATAATGTTCTCCTGGTTCTGCTCATTTCACTCCATCAGTTCATAGAGAACATTCTAGTTCATACAGAAATCTATCAATTTGTCATTCCTTAAAGCACAATAGTGTTCTATCACCATCATATGCCATAATTTGTTTAGTCAATCAAGGGACACCCCATCATTTTATAAATTTTTTGCCACCACAAAGAGCGTGGCTATAAACATTTTTGTACAAACCTCTTTTTTTTTTTTAATCTCTTTGGAGTGTAAACCTAGTAGTGATATTGCTTTATCAAAGGGCGGGCGTTCTTTTAAAGCACTTTGGCCATAATTCCAAATTGCCTTCCAGAATGGTTGGATGAATTCACAACTCCACCAGCAATGCATTAGTGTCCCAATTTTGCCACATCCCCTCCAACATTTATTATTTTCCTTTACTGTCGTATTGGCCAGTCTGCTAGTTTGTTAGATGGTACCTCAGAGTTGTTTTGATTTGCATTTCTCAAATCAGAAGGGATTTAGAACACTTTCAAGTGATTATTGATAGTTTTGATTTCTTCATCTGAAAAACTACCTATTCATATCCCTTGTCAATTGGAGAATGGCTTGATTTCTTATACATTTGATTTAATTCTTTATACATTTGAATAATTAGACCAATGTCAGAGAATTTTGTTATAATTTTTTTCCCCAATTTGTTTCTTCCCTTCTACTTTTGGTTGCATTGGTTTTGTTTGTACAAAACCTTTTTAGTTTAACATAATCAAAATTGTTCATTTTACATCTTGTAATGTTCACTATCTCTTGCTTGTTTGTAAATTATTCTCTTTCCCATAGATCTGACAAGTATACTATTCTATGCTCACCTAATTTATTTATAATTTCCTTCTTTATCTTTAAGTCATTTACTCATTTTGAATTTATCTTGGTATAGGGTATAAGATATTGATCTAAATCTAATTTTCCCATACTGTTTTCCAGTTTTTGTCAAATAGTGGGTTCTTATCCCAAAAGCTGCCCAAAGCTGGGAACTTTGGGTTTATGGAACACTAACTTGCTGAAGTCATTTACCCTGTCTACTCTATTGATGAAGCCTTCTCTTAGCCATTACAATATTGTTTTGATGATCACTGCTTTATAGTACAATTTAAGAACTAGTACTGCTAGGCCCCCATCCTTCACATTTTTTTCTTTACTTTCCTTGATTTCTTGATTTTTTTTATTCTTCTAGATGAACTTTGTTATAATTTTTCTAATTCTATAAAAATTTTTTTTGGTAGTTTGATATGTATGGCATTGAATAAGTAAATTACTTTAGGTAGGATTGATATTTTTACTATATTAGCTTGTCCTACCCATTAGCAATTAATAATTTTTCCAATTGTTTAGATCTAGTTTTATTTGTATGAAAAGTGTTTTGTAGTTATGTTCATACAATTCCTGAGTTTGTCTTGGCAAATAGATTCTGAAATAGTTTATATTGTCTAGAGTGATTTTAAATGGAGTTTCTTTTTCTAACTCTTGCTGCTGAATTTTGTTGGAAATATATAGAAATGCTAATGATTTATGTGGGTTTATTTTGTATCCTGCAACTTTGCTATAGTATATTATTCCACTACCTTTTTATTTGATTTTTCTATGACCCTCTTAAGTATACCGTTATATCATCTGCTTTTCTGTATTTGTGATATTTTTATACCCTGGTGTCCTGTGCAGAGCTGGCACTCAGGGAGCTGCTCTGTTTCCCCTCCTACCAGTGCCCAAGGACATTTTTTGCATGCCCTATCCCTCTGAACAGCCATATTTATTTTTTGGTTCAATTTGTTTAATTCTGATCAAGGAAGGTTCAGGTGCCTAGTGTGGTTTTATTATCTATTTCCTCCTTAAGCTACTTTAGTTTCTCCTTTAAAAATCTGGATGTTATACCATTTGTTGCATATATGTTGAGTACTGATATTTCTTCATTATTTATTTACATTTTATCAAGATGTAATTTCCTTCCTTGTCTCTTTTAATCAAATCTATTTTTACTTTAGCTTTTTCTGAGATCATGATTGCTCCTCCTGCCTCCTTTGTCTCCACTGCAGCCCAATAGATTCTGCTCTAGTCCCTTATCTTTACTCTGTGTGTGTCTACCTGCCTCATGTATATTTCTTCTTTCTTAATTCACTCTGCTATCTGCTTCTGTTTTATGGGTGAGTTTATCCCATTCACATTCACAGTTATGATTACTGTCTGTATTTCCCTCCATTTTGACTTCTTCCTTTAATCCTGATCTTTCTCCTTTCACTCTTTCCCTTCTCTTCAGTGTTTTACTTTTAGTCAGTCTCCCCCTCCTTATATTATTCCCTTTGCCACCCCATCTCTTATTCTGCTCTTATTATAGGGTCTTTTTGTCAACCCCCCCAACCTCTCCCTCCCTTGTATTTCTCCCCTCCCCACCACCCTGTTTCTTATTCCTCTTCTACTTTTTACTTTCTTATCCCTTGATACTATATCTTTCTTAATGGAGCTTCTCAGTACATTAGCTTTCTTGGTTTCCATATTGAGCTGATAGTTTACTAAAATTCCCAGAAACTACCCCCCACCTCCAATAAAGCCCTTTATGTGGGATATATGGTTTTAGAGAAAAGAAAAATCCAAGGAAGTTATTTGATCCTTCATTATTTCTAGGTTTTCTAGACATTTTAATTCTGATTCTGATTGCAAATGCTATAGAATGATTAAGATGCAGATATTGGGGAAGGTCTCAGCGGTATATACCTTTTAAATATTATCTCATATCAGTTTTTCACAATAAAAATGTGGAATAACTGATGTTTATGTTACTTTTTTTTAACCTTCTTTCACAGAGATGTCATCAGATCCTGGCACATAGCTAGTACTTAACAAATGCTTGTTGTTTAATTGATTGATCCTCAGAACAGCTATGTATGGTAAATAGATAATGAAACTGAATAAGGAAACATACTTGAATAGTATGGAAGCTGCCACTTTTCAAATTCCTAGTCCTTTACTTAGGAAACATTGTTAATTGTTCTAGGATAGAGATGAACAGTTTCTTGCAAGTGGATACATTTCATAAGATAGTCTATCCATAGAAAAGAAAATGGATATAGATATATATCTTTCTTATTCTTAGCTGGTGTAATGCAAAAGTTGCAAGAGGGGTTTTTGCTCTTGCAAGGGGCCAACTGAAAACTTCTGGCAGTTGAGCCTTAGAATTCTGAGAGAGTTCAGTTGGTCCCTGATGCTTGAACAGAGCGGAAGGTTCAACCAGAACTCTATATTGGCTTTTGGTTTGCTTTGGCCTGTGCCTTGTCTTTGGACAATTTGTAGTGTTATGTAGAAATAGATGCACAACCCTATTAAACAGGCTAACCCTTGTGTAGAAACCACACTGGCTTATGCCATAATGGCCACTCAGGTGAACCCTCAAGTCTGGAGCTGTAAGCAAAGTGTCTGCCCACTTCAACCCCCACAAAGCAACTGCCAACTCCTCTCAACTGCCCCCTCACCCAAAGTTCTCCAGGGGGGTCCCCTGGAATTCTGGGTGAGGCTGTCCCTGTATCTTTGCAGGGATTCCATGCATCTATATCTACATAACAGTACCTAGCTAATTTCGCTGGACCTCTCCCTGACCTTCTCCATATTATTTCCCTGTTTCCCTGCCTGTTTTCCCGGGGCTCTGGGAGGCAGGGTGGCTTTTGGGCTTTTAGTGAAAAGACTTTGTGGGTTTAGTTTTCCCTAATAGGCAAGTAAGACATCCTTGAATTCAAACTATCCCTTTAATATACCCTCTATCTTAAAAGCAGCCAAATCTTCCCAGGCTGAGAGAGCAGGTTCTCTCTCAGTCTAAACCATTCCTGAGACCCTCCCCCATCTTGAGTTTCTCCCTAGTGGCTGTCAGAAACCCCAATTCCCTCTCTCTTTTCAGACCAATCTTGAAACATTAATAAACCCTTGGTTACCTAATTAAACCCTCTGGAGAATCTTGTGTTGAAGAATTAGGCAAGGGTGAAGGGGGAGGAATAATTCTCTTTATTTCTTGAGGGAAACTGGAGGCATCCATCTTGGGAGGAAGTAGTTGCCCAACACTTCCTCCTGAATCCCTTCAATTTCACTGACAGGGAGAAGCCTTGTGGTTCCTCCTTTGAGGACTTGAGAAACTGACAAGAAAGCCCTCAAGTCAAATTCAAACTACTTCTGACTGACCCTATTCCTTGGGTCTGTAAAAGTACCTTTCCTGCCTGGAAGGGTTCAGTCTATTACCCCAATATCTTCTGTCTCTAGCCTGGGTGTCTAAGTCTGTGTCAGCTGCCTCACCTGAACACCTCAGCCTGTACCCTTACCATCCTAATACCGCTTTATCCATTCCTCCCTAAACCCAGCCATCCCTTTCATTCCTTTCCTATCACCTCAACCACCTTTTACCCCTCCGTCACTCAGCAAGGGAAGGAGATCACCCCCCAACTCTAGTGTACCCCACATTTATCCATAACACTGGTTTCCCTCCATATACCTCCCTTTTCTCATCAGAAAGCCATCCCAGATAAAAAATGATTAAAACAAAAAGAAATAAGAGGAAGAGGAGGAAAAAAATCATTAAAACCAATCAGCAAGGTGGCTCAATGGATTGAGATCCAGATCTGTAGATGGGGGGCATTATGTTCACATCTGGCCTCAAATACTTCCTAGCTGTATGACCCTGGACACATCACTTCAACTCCATTGCCTAGCAGTTATTCCTATACATAGTATTATCTCTTAAGACAGAATGTAAAGATTTTAAAAAACTTTTTTAAACCACCAATGAATACAAAGAAAATAAAATCTGCAACATTTGTGGAATCTGGCCTTTGCAGAGGAGTAAGAAGAGATATCTTTTTATATTTTTTCTTTAGGACTAAGCTCATTTTTTATAATTTTGTAACCTTTACTTTCAGTTGTTTTGGGATTGTCCTTTCCCTTGACATGTTAGAGTAATTGTATATGACAATGGAATTTATTTTCATAGTAGAATCATAGGATGTTAGATTTGGAAGAAACCTTATTTTGTAGTCTGATTTTCTCAATTTATAATTCAGTTGGTCCGTCAACAACCATTAATTAAGTTATGTGCTAGATGTGAGGGAACTCTTAAAGACTTTATGATTGTCTGTATGAGTGAAATAACAGTCATTCAAATTAAAAGAAACAATTGTTCAGACTATCCTTTTTGTGTTAAAAGAAATAAATGTGTGTTTCTATAAATCATGGCAAAATGATAGATAAAATATTTTGTGTTTCCTCTTTCTTTCTTTAGAGGCAGCTAAGAGAACATTTCAAGAAAAGGGTATCATGGCAGGAGAAAACAGAAGTTTTAAGCCCCATTTAACTTTCATGAAACTGTCAAAATCACCAGAGCTCAGGAGAAAGGTGAGTTTTCATTTTTTAGATGATAAATTCACAACTCTGCAAATGAGGAACATGTCATAATAAGGAGCTCTAATTTTGTTCATATTTTTGTGAAATTTTCTTCCTAATATCCTTGGATTCCAAGGGACTTTGGGAATACAGATTGTAATGAATAAATTTGAGATTATTAATTTTGTATAAATTCTTATTGAATATCCTAAAAATTACAAACTTACAATTTTGTCTGTTCATAAGAATGACACAATTCAATTCTTTTTAAAGATACTATTTTAGAATACATGCAGTATAAAATTATTTGTTCAACATATAGTATTATGTAATCTGGAATGCTTTATTAAAATAAATTGATAGATTACTTTGTTCATTATCCTTTTTATTTGCTTTCAATTAGACTAACCTCTTCCTACTTATCTTAAACTTTATCCTAGAATAGCAAATGAATGGTGTTGGTAATATAATAAATTTTAAGATTTTTTTTGGTATTTCTGATATTGAATTTGAAGTAAGAGAACTGTTCAGAGCTTACTTACTTACTTGCTTATAATAACACATCTGTGTTATAAGGAAGAGGATTTTACTATGTCAGGTCTACAAGGGAGAGTGGCAGGAGGATAAAGATTCTGGAATGTTGGTAGTAAGTGGGTTGAGTCAGTTAACTAAGCTTTTTGCTGAGAGTCTCTCTCTGGTTTGGCCTGTAGAAGACTGGCTACTTTCCTTGGTGTTCATACTGCTTTAATCTCCCATCCTACCTGCTTACCTGCTACTTGCTATGATCTACTGAGTTCCTGGTGTGATCCTGAGTCTTTTGGACCAGCTGTCTGTAAAATCAAGTCTGGGGTCCTTATGGATCCAAGATCTTTCTTTGGACCTAGATAACTTGCCATAGACCACTTCTCTATTACCATCAAAAGGGGGGTGGTGTTTGGTTTAGTGTAGGTCTATCCAGTTTAGGGACTGGGATCTATTAGATAGTTAGGAGATCAGCATAGAGATCAATCTCTGTGAAGACTTCCTTGGAGGGAACAACTTTAGATCTGGTGAGAGGGTTAGGTAGTTGATATTACTTTAGGATTATCCAAATTCCCTTTCCACTTTTCCTTGTAATAATAAATCCAAAATCTATCCCTGTTATTGTCTGTGTGTGTTACCTCAGGGCAGGTCTTGTCTGTCTATCAACCTACAGTCATTCTACTGACACTGGTTTTGTTGACCTTCCCAAAACAGTTTAATCTTCTAATACTGGTGTAATTAAACATCCAATCCCATTCCCCAAACCCACTGACATTACAGTTTGGCTGAGCTAGAGGGTTTGAACCTGGGTTACTTTTGGGCAAGGCCTGAAGGAATTTTTCAAGCCTGAGTATCAGTGGTTCTCACAGGCAGTTAAGAGGGAACTGACAGAGTATAGAATTTTCACACTGGCTGCTAGAGGCTTATCAATCAAATTGAAGGGAGCTGTCCTTCAGCACTCCAGTCACATAGAATTTTAACCAAGGGCTGTCCATCATACCTAGCAGTTGCTGTCCAGCATTTCATCTAACTAGGAACTCTGATAGGATTCCCTCCCCCCCAAAGTGGCTGGAAATTACACAGAGGTATTTTTGTTCCCTGATTATTCTCGTTTCAATATTATAGTAATAATGTGGATAATGGAAATGATGTATGGTTATTTAATGATGATGCCTTATGTTTATGGTGATCCCAGAATTTTGTTAAAAGTTATTGGCTTGGGAAGTGATAAGATAGTGATGAAATTATCCATGCAGCCAGTATGTTCTTACATACCTATAATTTTGATGGTTTTGACTTGTGTATACAAATTTTGTTGGATTTTCATGGTTACTCTGTACAAAATCAAGAGTAGTTTTGCTATGGTGTTTAGGGACTCAGAATTGAAAGAGATGATGATATTGATGCAAGCAAAGATAGGTGCTATGGAATATAAGGATGGAATTTGTGCAAGGAGGATGGGACAAAAGGAAGAGCTGGAAGAGCTCTAGAAGCCACAAGTGAACATTTAAAATTTCATTTTCATTTAGAAAGCAGTTTTCTTTATATTCATATTAACAATACTTACTGGGCAAAAGTCCTATTAAAGTCAGCCTGGGGTTTGTTTGTTGAGAATTTTAGATTGTTTATCAAAGAAAATGATTCTTTATCAGAGATATTTTTTCTTGTTATCATAATTAAAAATTCCATGTAACAACACTGCATTTAATAAATTCACATTTGACTAGTTCTGCTATGTTTTACTCTGTCCATTCTTCCCATAAAATGTACTTAAAAATTTTCAAGAGGCCATAACCATCTATCTTTTAGGGAAGAAAATCATTTGCATCATGAAAATGTAAACTTAGCTAGGTCAATCTTTAATTATGTCTTTTTGGGTATTCTTTTCTAAAGTCATTTATATAACTCTTCAATGCTTTTCTATCCTTATATAATATTTGCCTGATGTTCTTCTTCGGATCTTCCAAAGAGGATCCCACATAGAATGCCAGAAGTTGGGAAGATCTAGGTTCAAATTTGGCCTCAGAAACTTCCTGGCTGTTTGATCCTGGAAGTCACTTATATAACTGTGATTGCCTAGCCTTTGCCACTCTTCTGTCTTAGATTTGATACTAGGGCAGAAGGGTAAAGTTTTAAAAAATAGTGCTTTACAGCATTTTTTCACATGTCTTCAGATAGTCTTGATTTTTTTTTTGGCTGAAAGCTGCCTGTTCATTTCCCTTAACCATTTATCCATTAGGGAATGACTGGTGGTCTTATAAATTTGATTCAGTTCTCTATATATTTGAGAAATGAGGCCTTTGTCAGACAGACTTGGTATAAATTTTTTTCCAGTTTTCTGCTACATTAGTTTTTTTTTGTGGAAATCTTTTTTATTTAATGTAACAAAATTATCCATTTTATATCTCATAATGCTCTCTATCTCTTGTTTGGTTATGAATTCTTCCCTTCTCTATAGATATTCCAGGTAAACTATTCCATGATTCTCTAAACTGCTTATATTATCACCCTTTATGTTTAAATTATGTATCAATTTTGACTATATCTTGGTATTTAGTATGAGATGTTGGACTATACATAGGTTCTGCCAAATTGCTTTCCAGTTTTTCCAGCAATCATTGTCAAATAGTGAGTTCTTGTCCAAAAATCTGGGATTTCTGAGTTTATCAAATACTAGATTACTATGACAATTAACTGTTATGTTATTATTCCACTGATTCTGTTTGTTAGCCATTCTATTTTTAGCCAGCATCAGATTGTTTGAAGATTACTACTTTGTAATATAGTTTGTGATCTGATATGGCTAGACCACTTTCTATCACATTTTAAAAATTGATTTTCTTGATATTCTTGATGTTTTATTCTTCTAGATCAGTGATGGACAAACTCTTTAAAGAGGGGGCCAAAGGAAAGGAAATGCTCATCTGTCAGTTGGTTTCTAAGGCAACTCTTTCTAAATTTCATTGTATTGAATCCTACTCATTGTATTTGTCAGATTAGGAATAATGTTGAAGGGATAGAACATTTCAGGAGGCAGCATCTGGCCTGCAGGCTGTAGTTTGCCTATCACTGTTCTAGATGAATTTTATTATTTTTTCGTTAGATTTATCTAGCTTTGAGAGGGAAAAGTTGAGGTCCCCCATAAATGTAATTTTAACTGTCTATTTTTTCTTATAATTCATTTAATTTTTCCTTAAAGAATTTGTATACTATACTAGTTGGTGCATATATATTTAGTATAGTATTAGTAACAATTGATGTTACTTAATTTTCTATGGCATTTTTAGCAAAATATAGTTTCCCTTCTTCCTTTACTTAGATCTATTTTTGGTTTTGCTTTGTCTGAAATTATGATTTCTAACTATGCCTTTTTTACTTCAGCTAAAGGCATAACAGATTGTGCTCTAGCCCCTTAACATTACTAAATGTGTCTTCTCTGCTTCAGATGTGTTTCTTGGACACAACATATTTCAGGTTTTTAATAACATGTTTTCTGGTTTTTAATCTACTCTGTTATTCACTCTCTTTCACATGAACAGTTCGGATTACTATGTAGTTCTTTCTATCTTGCTTTCCCTTATTTATCTTTTTCTCTATCCTTTCAACCTGTCCCTCTTAAAAAGTGTTCTGCTTCTGTCCATTGCTTTCCCCAATCAGCCCTTCTTTCTAAAAGATCCAATCTCTTCTCTTATCCCTCTTCTTTCCTACTTCCCTGGTAACATGAATAAGGTATATGTTATTCTCTCTTTGAGCCAATTCCAGTGAGAGTAAGGCACAAGGGTTTCCTACCATCCACTACCTTTCTCCCCCTCAATTGTAGAAGTTCTTTCATGCCTCTTTTTATGTGAGATGATTTACTTCATTCTAACTTTCCTTTTCCCCTTTTCTTAATGTATCCCTTTTTCTAACTCCTTAATTCTGTGTTTGACTGCCCTCTCATCACTGTCAACCCATACCTGTGCCCACTAACTATGTACACTCCTCCTAATTTCTTGAGTAATTACAAAGTTCTTAATCGCTATAAGTATCATCTTCCCATATAGGAATTTAAACAATTTAACTATTTTAAATCTATTAAAATTTCTTTCCTTTTTAAACTTCTCTTCATTCTTCTGTGTGAATGTCAGTTTTATTCAGTTCTGATCTTATCAAGAATGCTTAAAAAGTCCTCTTTTTCACTAAATACCCATTTTCATTCTTGAAGGATTATACTCAAGTTTTACTGGGTAGGTGATTCTTGGTTGTAATCTTGGCTCCCTTGCCTTTTAGAATATTTTATTTCAAGCCCTCTCATTCTTTAATGTTGAAGCTGCTAAATCTTGTGTGATTCTGACAGTGATTCTATAATATCTGAATTGTTTCTTTCTGTCGATTTTCAGCATTTTCTCCTTGACCTTGAGTTTTGGTTTTCGGTATGTTCCTGGAAATTTTCATTTTGAGATTTCTTTCAGGATATAAATGGTACCTTCTTTCAATTTCCATTTTAATTTTTGGTTCTAGGCTGTTAAGAAAGTTTTCCTTGACAATTTCTTGAAAGATGACCCCTGGGCTCTTTTTGATCATGACTTCAAGGTAGTCTAATAATGGTTAAGTTATATCTCCTGGATCTATTTTCCAGGTCATTTGTTTTCCAGTAAGATAGTTTTTCATTTTTTTCCATTATTTTGATTTTGTTTTGTTGTTTCTTGTGTTGCATGGTGCCATTAGCCTCCACATTCCCAATTCTAATTTTGAAGAAATTATTTTCTTAAGTGAGCTTTTATACCTCCTTTTCCATTTGTCTAATTCTACTTTTTAAGATTTCTTTTCTTCAGTGAATTATTGTATCTCTTTCCATTTGGCCAATTCTGCTTTTTTAATAAATTCTTCTCTTCAGCAAATTTTTGTATGCCTTTTTCCATTTTGAGAATTCTATTTTTAAAGGCATTTTATTTAATGGATTTGTGTGCCACTTTTAGCATTGAGCTTATTTTTGTTTTTTGCAAGGTGTTATTTCCTTAAATACTTTTAGTATCTTCTTTACCAAGCTGTTGAATTGTTTTCCATTATTTTCATCCTCTGTACCCCAATTTTTCCTTTATCACTCTTATTTGATTAAAAATGTTTTCTTAAATCTCTTCCAAGATGAGAGACAAATTCACATTTTTCTTTGAGGCATTGCATGTAACTGCTTTGATTTCATTGTCTTCTTCTGAGTTTTATTTTGATCTTCTCTGTTACCATAGTAACATTCTTTGTTCAGGTTCTTTTCTGTTGTTTGCTCATTTTTTAGCCTATATTTTGATTTTTAATCTGGGCTTGACAGAGTTCCTGGGATGTATAGTAGGTGCTTAATTAATAAAATATTTATGGACCACAATATTCCCATTCATTAATCACTAGAGATCTGTCATCTCTAATTTTCTAAAGTTCTAGTCAGACCATTTCCTTTCTTGTGTTTTTTTTAGGCTAGATTTATCTAGTTCTGAAAAAAGTTTATCGAGGTTCCATATCATAAATTTGCTATTGATTTCTTGCTATAATTTGATTTGCTTTTCCTTAGCCTTTAGATATTTGCCATCAGGTACATATAAATTAAGTATTGATATATATTAATTATTTATGGTACCTTTAAGCATAACATTGTGTCTCTGGTTATAACTTTAATCTTATTTATTATGATCTTAATCTGAAATCATTTGTTACTGCATTTTTTTGAAAGTAAGTAAATGCTTTCATTTATTTATTTATTTGTTAATTCATGGCTCATTTAATTGATTAATTAAGGATATTTTCCCGTAGTTTCATAAATCATGTTCTTTTTCTCCCCTCCTCCTACATCCCACAAGCAGTTCCACTGGGTTTTACATGTGTCATTGATCAAGACGTATTTTCATATTATTAGTATTTGCACTTGAGTGATCATTTAGAGTCCACATCTCCAGTCATATCCCCATTGAAGCATATGATCAAGGAAATGTTTTTCTTCTGTGTTTCTATTCCCACAGTTCTTTCTCTGGATGTGCATAGCATTCTTTCTCATAAGTCTCTAAGAATTGTCCTGTATCATTGCATTGCTGCTAGTAGAAAAGTCATTTACATTTGATTGTACGACAGTGTATCCATTTCTGTGTGTAATATTCTCCTGGTTCTGCTTCTTTCACTCTGTATCAGTTCTTGGAGGTTGTACTAGTTCACGTGGAATTCCTCTAGTTTATTATTCCTTTGAGCACAATAATATTCCATCACCAACAGACACAATATCAGTCATTCCCCAATCAAAGGACATTCTCTCATTTTCCAAATTTTTGACACCATGAAGAGTGGGACTATACATATTTTTGTAGAATTCTATATCCCAATGGATATACCTATTCTTCCCTCTCAGGGTTAATTCCGCTTAGAGTAAGGTTAAAATATTACCTCTTAATGCTCTCTTCCTCTCCTTCTTGTAATAGTGTTCACCCTCTTCCCTTCCCATGCCTTCTTTGTGTGGTATAGAATATCCTATTTTTCTTATTCATTCAAGTTTCTCTTGGTGCCCTCTACAATACACCCCCTCCCCAACCCCGAATCATCTTAGACCATTTAGTACTCCAACCTCTCCCTATGAATAATTCTTCTAATTACTATAATAGTGAATACAGTTTTTGAAAATTACACATAACATTTCTCCATATAGGAATACAAATAATTTGATCTTATTGAAGCCCTTAAAGAGGTAAATTTAAAAATATGAATTTTCTTTCTTTTCCCTCTCTTTCTTATTTAACTTTTCATGTTTCTCTTGGTTTTTGTGGTTGGATAGCAAACTTTCCATTTAGTCCTGGTCTTTTCTGTGCAAATATTTGGAAATCTTCTATCTTGTTGAATGCCCATACTTTCCCCTAGAAGTATATAGTCAATTTTGATGGGTAGGTGATCCTTGATTGTAAACCCAGTTCTCTTGCCTTTCTCCAAGCCTTGTGGTCTTTTAGTGTGGAGGCTGCTAGACCCTGTGTGTTCCTGATTGATGCTCTTTGATATCTGAATTGTCTCTTTCTGGCTTCTTGTAAAATTTTTTTCTTTTACTTGGAAGCTCTTGAATTTGGCTATTATATTCCTGAGAGTTGTCTTTTGAGGGTTTAGTTTAGAGGATGATCTATGGATCCTTTCAATGTCTATATTGCCCTCTTGTTCAAAAACTTCAGGGCAGTTTTGTTGGATAACTTCTTGTGATATGGAGTCCTAATTTCTATTAATTTCTGCTTTTTCTGGAAGACCAATGATTCATATTGTCTCTTCTAGACCTGTTTTCTTGATCTGTCAATTTCTCAGATATTTCATGTTTCCTTCCATTTTGTCAGTCTTTTGACTTTGCTTTATTTGTTCTTGCTGTTTTGTGAGATCATTGGCTTCTACTTGCCCAATTCTGGTCTTTAGAGACTGGTTTTCTGCTATAATCTTTTAATTTTCCTTTTTGATTTGGTCTATCCTGTTTTCCAGCTGTTTAATTTTGGTCTCCAATTTGCTCATCAATTCTTTTGATTTTGGAGCATTTTTCTCCAGTTGGGAGTTTCTGTCTTTTAACCTGTTAATTTCCTTTTGAGCTATTTCCCACTTCTCTCACCAAATCTTTTCCATCTTTCTCATGATCTCAGATTTGAACTCTTCAAGAGCTTGTGACAAATTTTCATTTTTTGGGGAAGGTTTGGATGTGATTACTTGTTTGTTCTCCTCTGCTATTTGCTCTGTTGTCTGGATTTTTTCTGTGTAAAAGTTGTCAAGTGTTAAATATTTCTTCTTGATCTTTCTCTTTTGAGGTTCTTATGCCTGGCTTGCCATTATTATTATTTCTTTCTCAGTCAGAAGTTTGGGTGAGGCAGACAGGCTCTCTGCCTATCCTATCACAGCACCATGTGCCCTCTCAGCTTTATCCTCATGCGCAGGGTCAGTCTGCACTCTTTAGACTCCTGTGGTCTCAAGTCTAGTTGTTATGAGGGTCAAGCCACCTGGTGGTCCCCTTGCTTGCTTCTCTGCCTGAAGCTCCTTTAATAGTCTTAGGATGCTGCTTCCACAGTCATGCACCCCTCTGCACTGGGTCCCCACCCAAGGTCTGCGCCTGCTCTCAAGGTCTGCATCTGTACCTGTACTCAATGTTGGCGCCTGCACTCAAGGTCTGTGTTCAAAGTCCGGGTCTTTAGCCTCTTGGGGTCTTAAGTCTTGCTGCTCTCAGGAGCAGACCTGGTGATCCCAGGTAGGTGCCAAGAACTTAATGAATGTCCTCAACTTGCTCTATCTCTTTTCACTGGCTTTGGCACTGTGGGTGGTGTGTGTGGGGGTGGGGGTTGCTCAGCTTGCATTTTAGTGAGAGCTCTTTCACCCCCTTATAGCATGGAAATATCCTGATCCCATGTACCTTCAATGCAGCACCTTGTTGTGGGGTCCCTTTGTTCATTTGAATTTGTTTTTATGTCCTCTTGAGGAGTCCTATATGTGTGGGTTAGGAGAGGTTAAGCAGCTGCTTTTACTCTGCAGCCATCTTAACCCGGATTCCTGCTTTTATATATAAAGAGTTTGGGTAGGAACTTCTATTTGTATTCGCTACCTTTTAAGACAACATTCTTTATATATATATATATATATATATATATATATATATATATCATCCATTCAGAAGGTACTATAAAATCCTAAAGTCAATTTTAAAGATGCCTTATAAAATTACAATTTAAATTCTTAAGTCATCATATTCTTCAAGGTTGTATACAATTGTAACCAGTTTTGATGGAGGCCATCCATCATCATATGTGACCCTTAACAAAGGCAAAGTAAAAGAAAAGACTTGTATAAGCAACATGTGACCTGACCTTGGTATTTAAGATGACAAATCCAGGATACAGAAGACTTTTGTGCTTTTTGCATCTTAAAAAAATTTTGTGTAAGATGTTCATAGGCTTTTTACAGTGATATGTTGTTCAATAAAATCATGGGGAAGTGGCACAGATTCAGTGAAATCATATAATGGAATAGATATTAATTAGCTTAATATAGATAAACTTAAAAAATTTAATCCTTAAAGAAATTAGCAAATACAATAATATAAGCAAATGACTAGTTACAAGCAATGTAGTCAAAAACCTTTTTACCAGTCAGAATAGACATGTTTACTATTAAGGAGTTCCAATAAAATCATGAACAGAATTTATCTAATAGCCAAAAACTTAGCTTAAAATGATTTAGTGTAACAGATAGATATTGATCAGATTAACATGAATTTAAAACAATGAAATTAATCATAAAACAAATAGTTAGCAAAGTACAATAAATTACAGACACTTTAAAAAAAACAGTGGAGTCTGAGAAGGTCCAGACTTTTAAAGTTTTTTTCTCTATCCATTCAAGTTCCTTTTATCTGAGCTCTGAGAACTCCCATAGCAAGGGAGAATTTTGCACTGGGCATAGTGTGAATGACCCTCATAATGGGTATGGTTCAGAGGTTGGGCAGGCCCAAATGGTCAGCATGCATAGGGGAATGAATCTCTCCCCTGAGTCTCAGGCAGGAGAATCACAAGGAATTATAGGAAGAAAAAAAACATCCCACAACTGGGATCTGTTTGAAATAGGCAATGCGGGCCATGCTTGCTATTCTCCTTTCTGTTTGAAGAGTAAGCTAGGGCCCATGTGCTATCTTGGTCCCCTTCTCCACAGGCAGAACATGGAGGCCTAATCAGGACAGGGACAGGGAATGGAAAAGCTGCAGGTTTGAAAACTCATATTGGTGGGGTTAAGAGTTAGAAGCTCTCCTCAGGTAAAAAGCCTTTTTAGGAGGCTAATTATTGTTTAGGAAGAAACACAACCTGGGCTTCCAAGATAGGCATCGAGGAAACTCATCTGTGCACGATGAAAAAGAAAGGTGGGGCTTGGGTGAAAGGATTTATACATCACCCAGTTTTTAAAACCTCCTAGGGGTGGCAGCCACAGCAATCAGTAATGTAATGCGGAGATGCAATTAAGGCATTTACCCTTGCAAAACCTAACTGTAGAACTTTTGGCAGTTAGCCAGCTTTAGAACTCTGACAAAAGTCAGTTGGTCCCAGAAGCTTGTGGAGAGCGGAGGGGCGAACTGGGCTCTGCCTTTGAGCTGAAACCTTGCCTTGAATCTGTGCTTTTGTCTTTGGACATTAGGAGCTTAGCTAACTTCTCTGGACCTTCCCTGACCTTCCCTATTCCATTCCCCTATTACCTTCCTGATTTTCCTGTGGGCTTTGGGAGAAGGGTGGATTTTTGGGTTGTAGCAATTAGACTTTGAGGATTTAGTTCCCCATAGACAAGTAGGGCTTACCCTTGAAACAAACTATCCCCTTGCTTTATTGTTTTAGTACTCCCTAACGTCAAGGGCAGCCAAACTTCCCTGGCTGAGAGAGAGCTGGCTCTCTCTCAGGCCAAGTCAATCCTGTGACCCTTCCCCACCTTGAGCTTCTCCTTAGCGGCTGTTAGAGAAACCCTGTACCCCTCTCTCCTTTATAATCAACCCTGAAACTTTAATAAACCCCATTGTACCCCTCTCTCCTTTATAATCAACCCTGAAACTTTAATAAACCCCATTGTTACCTACTTAAACCCTTTGCTAAACCATTGGCTCAACAATAAGTGAGGGTTGAAGGAGGGAAGGAATTATTCTCTTTATTTTCCTGAGGGAAGCTTGAGGCATCCATCTTGGGAGCAAGTAGTTGTCTCTATACTTCCTCCTGGAAACCCTTCAGTTTCACTGACAGGGAGGAGCCTTGGGACTCCTTCTTTGTGGACTTGAGAAACTGACTAGATAGAAATCCCTCTAGTCAGATTCAAACCATTTCTGACTGGCCCTAACCTTTGTATCTGTAGAAAATACCATTTTCCCTGGAAGAGTCCAGCTTTCCTTCCCCAGTAACCTCTGTCTCTAGTCTGAGTGTCTCCCCGTTGCAGCTGCCTCCCCTAATTACCTCATCATCTCCCTTACCATTCATTATACTGCCTTGTCCTCTATTTCCCTAAAGTCAGCCATTCCCTTACATCTCTTCTTAACACCTCAGTCCACTATTGCACCCTCCTTTCCCACCGAAGGACCAAAACCCCCTATTTACCTTTTCTTTATTACCTTTTTATTACAGTAATCAAGAACAGAAACAGCAATAGTGCCAGGGATCTGGGATCACGGGAGGCAGGAGCTTCCATGGAGTGGTGGGCAGCTGGAGGTTGAGGATCAGGAAGATCAGAAGCAGCTTCCCTCCCAGGGAGGGTTGGGCTGGGGTGGGGGCAGCTAGCATTGTAGGCCAAGAAGCATCTAAGGAGTTTGTGAAAGTCAGGAACAGAAGGCAGGAATAAGCAGCTGGAGCTATCAGTAGCAGAATGTCTTCTGCAAGAAAAGTAACTTTCCCCTTTCCCAGAAAAGCCACTTAAATGAAAGTAGCAGAGTGACCAAAAACAAAAACACAAAAATGGCAGTACTCCAGCCATGGTAGGAGAAACGTGGCTTGCTAGGCTATCTGAAAAATTGAGAATCTGTTGTCCATACTTGTGGTCGCCATCAAAGTAAGAAATAAAGTGAATATAAAAAGATAGCTTTAAAGTATTATGCTTTTTATACATTTATTAGTAGCCATTAGGAAATGAAGCCACGTGCCATGCTAGCTTAGGCTGTTTAAAAGATCTGCCATTACCTGCTGCCACCATGCTGCTGGATCAGGAGCAAAAGAGGAAGTGTAAAACTAGCCCTTCAGTTTTTATCCTTTAGTCTGCGTCATTTCATAATTGTCTATGTCAACACGCAAGACAGGAAGCCAGTGGGCTCATGGGCAATGTAGTTCAAGGACCACCCAAATTTCCAACAACTCAAAGCTCCTTGATATCTGAATTGTTTCTTTCTGGATTCTTGCAATATTTTCTCCTTAGCTTGGAAGTTCTTGACTTTGGCAATTATATTCCTGAGGGTTGTCTTTTGAGGATTTAATGTAGAGGGTGATCTGTGGACTTTTTCAATGTCTATTTTGTCCTCTTCAAGAATATCAGGGCAGTTTTCTTGGATAATTTCTTGTAGTATGATGTCAAGTTTTCTGTTTATTTCAAGATTTTCAGGTAGGCCTATGATTCTCAAATTGTCTCTCCTGGACCTTTTTTCCAAGTCTTAATGAGATATTTCATGTTTCCTTCTAATTTGTCATTCTTTTGACTTTACTTTATTAATTCTTGCTGTCTTGTGAGATCATTAGCTTCTACTTGCCCAATTCTAGTTTTGAAATACTGGTTTTCAGCTATGATCTTTTGATTTTCTTTTTCAGTTTGGTCTATCCTGCTTTTCATGGCTTTCAGCAGGTCAATTCTGTTCTTCAGGTTGCTTTTCATTTTATTTGATTTCTGGGCTTCTTTTTCCAAGTGGAGATTCTGTCTTTTAAACTGTTATTTTCTTTTTGAAATATTTTCCACTTTTCTTGCCAATTTTCTTCTATCTTTCTCACTTCATTATCTCAAATCTGAGCTCCTCCAGAGCTTGTGACCAATTTCCATTTTTTAGGGAACGTTTAGATGTGTTGTTTGCTTTTTTGTCATCCTCTGCTGTCTCTTCTATAGTCTGGGTTTTTTTCTCCATAGAAATTATCGAGGGTCAAGATTCTTTTCTTTCTTTTTTTTGGGGGGGAGGGTAGTTGCAGATTATAATTCCTGGGTGTTGGTGGCCATTTCTGTGCTAGTTCTTTCTTTCTTTCCCAGTCATAAGTCTGAGTGAGGAGGGCAGGCTCTCTCTGTATCAAGACACAGAGAGGTTTTTGCCTGAGTCTATTTTTCAGTCTCTGCGTTGTCTGCTGTGTGCAGCCCATCTTTGCCCTATCTCTGTGCCTACTCTGGGCTCTTCTGCCTCCTGGGGTCCCAAGTCTTGTTGCTCCCAGGGGTAAGTCTGTGGTGTCCTCAATCAGCCCCTCAAGAACCTAGAGATTGCTCCATGTTGGCTCTGACTCTGAAGCGTTTGCTCTGAGTCTGGTGTGGTAGGTGTAGTGGGTGAGGGTTGATGAACTCATGCTTTGGTAGGAGTAATTTTATCCCCTTATTGTGTGGAAATGCCCATACCCTGCCTAGCTTCAAGGCTGTGCCCTACAGTTGAGCTCCTTTACTTGTCTGATTTTGGGTTTTGTCATTTTGAGGCACTTTATAAAGGCAGGTGGTGAGGAGAGGAAGTTCCTTGCATTTACTCTGCAGCTATTTTAGCCTGGAAGTTTGTTACTGCCTTTTTGAGTTCAGATGAACAATAAAAGATTTTGCTTCATCCCCTTACTTTTAATCCTATTTGAATCTTTATGTTTTAATAGTGTTTTTCATAAATGATTTATCATTGGGCTTTGCTTCTTAATCCATTTTTTATCTTCCTTATTTCCATTTATTTTCATGATTGTGATAGTTAATTCTCTATTTCTCTCTATCCTGCCCTCTTGTAATTTTCTCTTACCATCTCTTTTTCTGTGTTTACATATTTTCTTTTTTACACACTTTAATCAGTGTAGTGCTTTATACTTCCCATTTATGTCTTCTCCTAAGATCATTAAAATGGAACAGACCTTATAGGTCCTCTGTTATTATTTTCCTTTTTCTCTGGCCCCTTAGTATATAAGAATGCAGAGAAGATATTTTTGTTTCTTATTTTTTATTAGTATTTCAACAATTCATCACATTGTGGTGAGTGTACATTTCTCTTTTCTCTTAGCTCTTGTATTGCTGTTTCAAAATATCAACTTCTCATTTTTCATTAGGAATGCTTGGAAATACTCTTATTAACTGTGAATTTTTATTTCTTTTAGGATTATTTTTAGTTTTGCTGGATTAGTCTGGATTATAAGCCTTAAACTTTAGCCTTTTGTAATTTTTTTCCCCAAACATTTATTAATATTCATTTTTAACATGGTTACATGATTCATGCTCCTACTTTCCCCTTCACACCCCCCGCAGTCACCCCCACCCATGGCCGATGCACATTTCCACTGGTTTTAACATGTGTCATCTATCAAGACTTATTTCCAAATTGTTGATAGTTGCATTGGTGTGGTAGTTTTGAGTCTACATCCGCAATCATGTCCACCCCAACCCATACGTTCAAGCAGTTATTTTTCTTATATCTTTCCTCTCCTGCAGTCCTTCCTCTGAATGTGGGTAGCATTCTTTACCATAAATCCCTCAGAATTGTCCTGGGTCATTGCATTGCTGCTGGTACAGAGGTCCATTACATTCAATTTTACCATAGTATATCAGTCTCTGTGTATAGAGTTCTTCTGGCTCTGCTCCTTTCGCTCTGCATCTGTTCCTGGAGGTCTCTCCAGTTCGCCTGGAACTCCTCCAGTTTATTATTCCTTTTAGCACAATAGTATTCCATCACCCGCATATACCACAGTTTGTTCAGCCATTCCCCAATTGAAGGACATACCCTCCTTTTCCAATTTGTTGCCACCACAAAAAGCACAGCTATAAATATTTTCGTACAAGTCTGTTTATCTATGATCTCTTTGGGGTACAAATCCAGCAATGGTATGGCTGGATCAAAGGGCAGGCATTCTTTTATAGCCCCTTGAGCATGATTCCAAATTGCCAGCCAGAATGGCTGGATCAGTTCACAGCTCCACCAGCAATGCATTAATGTCCCAAT